>NC_133664.1:177749204-178049204 GCF_037893015.1 Macrotis lagotis | reverse complement strand
ACACATTGTTCTTTTCATTCACACTTAGATGAGTGGAAAGGAGTATTGATACACCTATATAAGATATCTGTTTCAAAAGGTATTTCCCTCAAAAGAATAATTCAATCAACTTTAAACAATTACCAATAAAATAAAAATTGTACTATCAATGCTCATTAGGTAATTTTTTTATTGAAAATAAATATCAAACTCTAAGTACAAAACTGCATTTTTTTCTTTCTTAAATGGCAGAGTATATTTTAGATATTTTTCAGTTCTGTTAAACATGAGTTCGGACTAAAAAAGTGGATGCCTAGGTGGGTGTTGATTAATGGCGCTAAGAACACTTTGTGTAGGATTTTATGCTAATTACCCTTTATACCCTAACTCGTGTCAATTTTAACAATCTAAATTAGCATTTTCTCCTAGGACTCAGGAATGTGAGAATTGTGAAATTGGCTCAGTAAGCTGAGTTAGCAGTGAGAAAATTGAGATGTTCTATATTTCCGTATTAACATCTGCTGCTAGTACAAAGTGTGATACATTCAGAATGATGAAGATATTGGTGGAAATGGAGGGGGGAGGGGAAAGTAACTCTATACCTTGTAAAATTATAATTTATGACAATTGTGATCAGTCATTCCTGGTAATCATGCCTGCAATAATGGATTTTTGATATGCAAGGCTTGAAAAATTGGTTGCATTATTGTTGTTGCAAACAGTTTAGTTTCTTTGTGATTATGGAATATGCATAATAGAACAAAAATCTCAAAGACAGTGATAGAATAAAATAACAGAATTCAGGTAAGTCCCAAATAAAAATTGAGTTTCATTTGGTATATTATGGGAGTAATTTAAAAGTAAAACAGGTATTTTTAGTCAGTTGTTTATAAAATAAAATTCCAAATATTTTTATGGAGCCAAAATGATAATTTCCCTCTTTTTCATAAAACTGATATGGATTTTCAAAGTCAGATATTATACTTGTTAGCCTCAGTGAACAGCAAAATCTTATTCATTCACTTAATGAACTTTCACATATTGATGAAGGAATAGTCCATAATCTCCTATCATAATATAATCTAAATGTCCTAAAGTATTTGCACAATATTAGGGTGACATTTTACTAACTAATATTCACAAGTTAGCCAGACAGATCTTTAACTAGAAATTCCAGTACATTGGACAAATTCATTAATTGAGTGTCTAAGGTATGACTAGAGACAGTTTATAGGAGTTGAAACATTTGAAGAATTGAAAACTAGTATTTCAAATTGAGCAAGGGAATAGGGACAGTTTATGAACTAGGAAATGATTTAATTGAGAAGAAAGTCCTAGTGGGTCTCAGGTAACATAGTTAATAGGTATGATATTTGATTTTAAAAGCAACAAGAATATGACTGCCAGATGAAACTTTAAATTAAAATTGGTTGCTAAGTGATGATAAGAGAAGGAGGGTATAGGAGGGGCACTAGAGAAGAAATGATATGTCAGTTTCTCCTGATCCTGTGTTCATGGGTAAAAGAAAGGAAGCAACACCAGTCTTAAAATTAGATGCAAGAGATTTATATCTTCAGGAGAAAGATAGATTTTAATTATACTAAAGATGGAAAGAATATAAGAGGAATGAAAATTCCTCTTATGATGAAGAGGAACTTACAATTATAAGGAGACTAAAAATCTGAAGTCTGGTTTCCAGGAAAATATACATAATAAAGAAAAGATCCAAATAATTTCTATGTGAGGAAAAACCATGGTCTCTGAAGCCTACTGTGTGATTCCTTCAATAGAGATCCCCAAATGGACTTTGAAATTTCACAACTTCCACAAATTAACCATGCAGCCAATACAAAGTCTTTCTAATTCTCTTAGATGAACATCTATAAAAAAAATCCTTGACCCTAGTGAGCAGAGGAGAGGTTCAGAGATAAATTAAATTCATGTAAATACTAATTCTGCATCTGATTGGTTTGCATTCCAAAAAAACAGTGTGACTTTAGAAACTGAAGAATATCCTGAAGAGAAAGATAATAACTACAATTAAGTCTATCAAAATTGATAGATGTTCTACTCATTATGAGAAAAGTGATTGAAAAATTTCCCTAATCTGATATTGGATATTTGGTATATATTGGGTTTATAAAGGACCTGTCTTCCTAAAAGAGTTGAATCTTAATCATCTGGACTTTCTGTTAAAAAAAAAAGGAGGTGTTACAGACTATTCTTCTTCAGAGAAGATATAGACCTTTAAAAGAAGTTAGTAGTTCAAAACAGAGATTAATTTTGGACATACTTCTGGAAGAACCATGCCTGACACTGATCATGATGCCAGTGGAGCTCCACCCACAGAGAGGTTAAGCCTACTGGTTAAAGTTACTGGTTGAATTAATTCCTAAAAAAAAAAAAAATTAAAATAACTGAGTTAGAATTTCTGATAAAACAGAAGTAGTATTATTAGAAACTGAAGATGCTCATCTCCATAATTGCCCTGGCAACATGGACTCAGAGAAGTTCCATATACTTGATCTAGAAGTAGCTAGAAGGTTCCCTCCTATGTCAATAAGGCAACCTATTTCTCTGTTTTTGAAGCAGTATGAGTAATATAAACTATAGTTAGATTTTTTATACTATTTCATTAAATCTTTTTACTTTAAACGATTTAATTGTGTAGCTAACTGATTAAAGTAAACACATATGGGACAGCTAGGTGGCTCAGTGAATAGGGCACTGGCTCTGGATTCAGGAGGACCTAAATTCAAATCTGGCCTCAAACACACAATAATTACCCAACTGTGTGACCTTGGGCATGTCACTTATTGCTATTGCCTTGCAAAAGTCAAAACCAAAACAACCAACCCAACAAAATCATCACATGGGTAAGGATTTTTAGTTAAATTTTTAAGTGGATATGGACTTAGAATACTTTGAACATGATTTTTTTTGAATACCCCACTTCTAAAGAGTTTTTTTTAGATACTACATTAAAATAGAGGAATCTAATGGATGTAGTAGAAAGGGAACAGGAAGGATGATTGACACAAAAAGTATCAGGACTTTACAGAATAAATTTGAGAGTGTGAAGTGATAGTAAAGTGGTTGCTAAGGCATCGAAAATTTCAGAGAGAAAGTTTTATCATATTTACAATCCCCAATAAAGAAGGAGTCATCCTTTCTACTTTACCCTTTTCCAGTGCTGATTTTGTATAAGAACATGGACCAAAAGAAAACCACCCTCATTACACCTTCGTAGTTAGGAATAGAAATCTTGAACTGCTTACTTCTGAAAGACGTTTAGTTTATAATTGGTTACACCCAAACTTTTCAATTATGAAAGCACTGGGTCTGGATTCAGAAGACAGTTTTTATTTCCTGGATTCACTACTTATTAATTACATGGCTGACCAAGTCACTCAACTTCTGTGAGATTTAGCTTTCTACAAAGAAAAATGAGTTAATAATAATCATACTATCAGTTGCCACACAGTGTTATTTTAGAAGTCAAATGAAATAAAGTATGTAAAGCACTTCATAAACTCTAGTCCTATGTATGATAAATTACTATATGTACTCTTATTTATTCTTTTTTCACCTTTATGTAGCTGATTTTATTACCTATTTATATACCCTTACTTCTTCTCTAATCTTTAATCTCACATCATGAAATATCTCAATATCTTTAGATATCTCAAACTAAGCGTACTAGAGTTATCCTAAATTCAACATATCCACAACAGAACTCATCTTTACCCCCCAAATCTACCACTATTATGAACTTGTTTATCAGTATCTGGGGCACTGCTATCGTCCAGTAACTTTGGCTTGAAAGTTGTATGACATTCTCATTCAATTTCATTCCATATTTCCAGTCTGTTACTAAGTCTGGTCTTTTACATCTTTTGTTATATATGTCCTCTTTTCTCATTTTCACATAATGACCAGTTTGGTGCAAACCATTTTCACCTCACAATTGGATTATTAATAGCCTAATATTGTTCTTTTATTTTGAATCTTACCTTATCCCAGTCCATCCTCCACTCAGAAGGTAAATGATCTTTTTCAAATTTGAACATTTTTCTCCCTAATACATAATTTTAATTCCAGTGACTCCCTATTACTTTTGGCATCAAATATATAATACTCCCTTTGGTTTTATTGTTCTTCATAATCTTGTTACTCCCAATTTTCCGATCTTTTTATACTTCACTTCCTTGCATATACTCTATTGTCCATCAACATTGGACTTTATTTTTTTTCTCATAAATAATAGTCCTTTGTCTTACTCCAAATCATTTATATGGTGCCACTGCCTAGAATGTTTCCCCTCCTCATCTCTACTACCTGGCTTTCCTGACTTCCTACAAATGCCAACTGAATTCTTACCATCTATAGGAAGTCTGTCTCAATGCATCTTAATTCTAGTGCTTTTTTCTAATAGTTTTTTCCCAATTATCCTGTACATAGCATGCTTGTACATATTGTTTTCTTGTACATATTGTTTTCCTGTAGTCTCTTCCATTACATTTGTTTGATTTGCTGTTGTCCTTCATAGTAAAAGAGAACCATGATATCAAATAAGTAATGTCATGGCTTGCATAATATGTTTATTATAGTGATGAAATTGTGGTGTAATGACATCCTTCACATGGACTTTTCCATAACCATTTTCACCTCATGGTCTGATTTGATAGGGAACATGACTTCTGGTGATGGTCTGGATGCTGTAGCAGTCCTTGACCTTTAGGGTTCCCTCCTATGTCAATAGGGCACCAATTATGGGCAAAGCACCAGTATGTTATTCTCTGGTGATAAATTTGTAACAACAAGATATAATTAGCCTATCTCTTGATGGGTGCCCACACCCAGCACAGTGCCTGGCACATAATAGTAATTTAATAAGATTGTCAACTAAGATATATTATTATTTTTAATTGTTATATTATATTCACTCTATTTAAGTCATCATGTAACAGAAGCAGCTGGTAACATAACAGAGAGAGATATATGCATTTACAATTTTTTTGACAATGTGATATAGCTAAATCATCTCTAGATGCACTTATTATCAGTAAGGAGATTGCATTGTTCTACTAAACTCTGCAACCACACTTTCCCTAGAACCCAGAGACTTTGCTTTCCTGGAAACTTCCCAGTAGATCATAGGAATAACATTGCAAGATTTCTAGTTAACATTATTTCTGATCATCTATGCACCTGGGATTTTCATTCTTAATTGTAATCTCATCAATTAAAACTCTGTAAGCACAGGGATTGTCTTTTTTTCTTTGCATAACCAATAATTAGGATAGTGCCTAGAACATAGTACACACACAAACAAAAATGCATGCACACACATATATTCAAACAAACACAATTTGTATTTTAATCTATACTTATATATATTAATCAATTGTATTATTTATTTTGGCGTATTTAGTATTAATTCTTATGATCTCTCATGCCTGAAATATTTAGCTTCTCTCTTTCCTGACTTCTTTTAAGATAGCTCAAAAACATGTTTTTGTAAAAGGAGTGTCTTGTTCCTCCTTATTTTTAGAACCTTCCTTCTGATTTCTTCTGAATATATCATGTATGTGCATTATTATTTGAATTACTCTCTTCTATTAGAATATGAGTTGCCTGCAGGCAGGAACTGTGTTTGCCTTTGCACACACCCAGCACAGTGTCTGACACATAATAAGAATTTAATAAGAATGACACCTGAGAGAGATATATATTATTATTTCCAATTGTTATACTATCTTCAAATATATTGAAATTAGGTAACATAGAAGCAGCTAGGAACATTAGAGAGAGAGTGTTGGATTTGGAGTCAGGAGGACCTGAGTTCAAAGCATGCTTTAGACACTATCCCTTTGATGCTAGTCAACTCTATTCATCTCACAGCCTCAGTTTTCACCATCTTTAGAATGAAAATAATAATAGCACTTATCTCACAAGACTTTCAGTAGCAAATGAATTTAAAGGATGATCTAAATGTTATATACTAACACTGTCATTTATGGAAAACTAAAACCTGGGTGTTGAGTGCTTAGGTACTTGTTTAAATTGACTTTTACCCTGAGGTGTGAGAGAAGAAACAACTTCCAAACTCAGAGTAAAGTTAAAATTGAATTTTCTCCTGAAATACTCAAATTATGTAAAGAAGTGATTAAAGAAGAATTTAGCATAATCCTGATCCTTGATAAATTATAGAGAACACACCTTATTATCTTTACCTACATCTCATTGAAATTAAAAGACAAAGTTGCTTTATATCCCAGTCAACAAAAAGTTTCCAGAAATCATTGGCCTATTCAAGCTTAATGTTCCTATGAAATAAAGGTATAAATTGCTCTGTAGAGTTTAATCAGTTATATACATGTTATATTGTCTTAATATTATTATCATTTTTACCTACACAGCTCTATTGCTATCTTCTCTGCTTCTGTCTCTCTTTTCCAAATTGGTAATATCTAACCTCAAAATCCCATTCCCTCATCCCCACAGACCTTTTGATTGGTGAGTGACTGAGAATACACAATATTTATCCAATTTCAAACTAATGTTTCATATTCCAATCAGCAGCAATGCACCAGGAAACTGGGTATTGACCAATCATTTTCCCATTTGCTCTGCTGCTTCACTCAAATTATTAACTATTTCTCATCTATTCTTATTTTCCACTTTTTATTCTAGGTAAATTTCATCAAACCAATAGTACATTGATGCTGAAAAGGATATTATCTTTTCACATTTCATATCACAAAAACTAAATTTGATATGTCATATCAAAAGATCTCTCTACTATAATACCTTTAATTTCCCTACGAAAACTTGATAATTTACTACTTCCTTTTTTGTGTTGTATTTTCCTATTAGAATATAAGCCCTCTAAGAACAGAAACCACCTCATTATGTACTTGTAAACATTTTTCATACATTTATTCATCTATTTATGGTACTATGATGTTCTATGATACTTCCAATCTCATTTAGGAAAACTATCACCTTCTTCCTGAATTCTTCCTCTCTTCCTCTTATTTTTTCAATACTACTTTTAATCCAGTTTTTTTTTTCTGTAATACCCAGTAACAGTTCAGAGATAAATTCCTTCATGTTTCAAGTTTCCTCTCTTTTTCAAATACCATTTCAGGCTATCCTATGACATCCACATTTTCACAACACACAGCTTCTATTTCAGGTTATAGCAACTTTTTACACATTTAACTCCAGCTTCCTAAAGACTTAGTTATATACTTTCAAGGTAGAGTGATTAGAATATCTATTCTAAGATATATGTTCTAAGGTAAATTTAAGATCATAGATATAGTGCTAGATGTGGAATCTCAAAAAATCTGCATGCAAATTTCATCTCCAACACTTACTAGCTATTGTAACTATAAACAAGTTACCCAATCACTACTTCTCCTCTGTTCCCCTAGCTACAAAATGACATGATATGAAACATACCTCAGAGGATTATTGTGAGATTTAGATGAATTAATGTATAAAAACTGATTCACAAGGTCTAAAATGTTGCTCCAATACTAGTTTTTTTAGTAGTAAAGGATAAGAAGCAAGGTCTATTTTCCTACTCTTTGGCCCAATCCTCTAAAAGATTATGGTTCATGAATGATGCTACATTCCCTGTCCCTGTCCCTCTATTACTAGTTATCTCCTAGGTTTGGGTTAGGCTCTTACATTAATTCTCCCTCATACAAGCCCTCTTTCCTTGTGACACAAGTCAAATACATCCTTCTACATGAAATCTTCTATGATTTCTACTAACTACCCTATCTACATTGTATTATCTTTAACTTTATTTTAGATATATTTATATATGTATCAATAAAATGTGCTTTATAGTTTTAGGTTTATAATGATATTTAAATATTCTTTCATTCATTATAATGTAAGTTCCCTGAGAGTTGAAATTCATATGCATGAAATTAAACCTAGTGTCTTTTACATAGTAAGGACTTGATAAATCATTACTGAATAATTAATTGTCCATGGAAATCTCAATCCACAAACAAGAGAAGCTATAAAACTAACTCTTAAGACATTTCTGTGTTCATCAACTGTGACCTAGAGAACGCCACATCAATGGTCATTCTCGAATTTGACTAAAATGTAATAATTCCCTCAAGTTTCCAGTTTCCCTAATGGTATTAACTTCATGATAGATTCTACAGATTGAGCTCTAAAGATAAATGCAATACCAAATATGGATTTTTTTTTCCTTCCCTGATCCCAGGAAGCTAGAATGCTAGATGACATTCTCTTCATTCCATTTTTTTTTCCTTGTGAGAGCTGCTAAGTAATACAGTAATAATGAGAATTTGGCCTATGTTCCTTCTTTCATTAAAATAAAACTAGCTTCCTGCCAAGTCTGAGTGTAATCTTTAAAAAGCTCCTCAGTCTTTAGAATAAACTTTTGCCCTCTTTTCTAGCCAGGAAAACTTCAATCATCCTGCTTTTTATATTAAAGGAAAGTTACTCTATTATTTTCCATATCTAAAGGCTTCAAAAGTTCCCAGGACCTTATTAAAAATGAGATTGTAGAATCTAAAGGGGATTTTAGTGACAAAATAACTCACAAATAAATACCTAATGCTCATAAAAAGCACTATTCCAAGTTAAGCTATAGCTCAAATTTTTTTTTAACTGAAAGGAAGGAATGGCACCTGACATAAGCCTAATGACAATGAGAGTGTAATGAAATGACTAAACTCATAAATCTGTCACATTTAAAGACTGAAGAAAACTTATCTTGTTCCAAACTCCATTTCCTGCTCTCTATTATTTTTTCCTTTCTGGAAGATTATTCAGAATTATACAAAGAGTTGTCTTTATTTCTTTTATTGGAACACTTACATGCCTGAAAGTCAAAGCTATTTTCTTGCCAACTTGATCTTTATTAAATATATCTGATTTATATTCTTCAGGATTTAGAAAGGTCAAATTAATTTCATCATAGTTTCACTTTCCAGGGGCATCTGCTATGCAACCTGGTACTGCTGTTATAAATAATGCTTTCTTCTAAGTAACAATGTGATGTCTTAAATTATTTTCAACCACACAAAAGATACCAGGACCATTCTAATCAGGTCCTCTTGTTTTAAATGCATGTCTCTGGCATATCACACATGATCCCATTTTGGAATTTGTACCAATAAATTATTCTCTTCTAAAGGATTATACATCAGAAGGTAATTTAAAAGAAAAAAAATTGGAAGAAAAGCAAGAAAAAAGATGCACTTCTGAAAAAGAAAACCAGATAAAATGTCATATGGAGAAATGGGTTGTGTAGGTGGATCTGCCTGTGCATGTGTTTCTTACTGCCATTTGTTCAACCCTTTTTCAGCTAACCTTTCAATCTGCAAATGGACCCTTAAAAACTACAGAGCCATTCAGAACTGCATTGAATTCCAGTACATTTTGAAAAGGGTCTATTAGGGATTTAAATGTGAAATTATCTGTGCTTGTGATGAGCACAACCAATTAAGCAGGACAGGATATGCAAACCTTGAAAACTTGGCTTTAATGAGTAAAAAAAAAAGAGAAAAAAAAGCAACAGGACTGCCTCCCAGTTGGGCCTCAGCTTAAAAAAAATCCTGCTTATCTCAAGTCAATGCCAATAATCTTAATGGGTTTCAATAGCCTTAAATGTTCCTCAGAGTCTATCTATAAATGGGCCAGAGTCTGTATAATAGCCATAATATGTCATTGTCCTTTGCCTTCTATTGCTGCTCCTGCTTCTGCTGTTGTTGCTGCTGGTCCAGGTATCATTGCCAATATGGTTAAACACCTGTACATACATACATAGACAAACACATACGAACACAAATACACAACAAACATACCCACAAGACACACACAAAACACACATGTAAACACACGCACAAAATGCATATGAACGTATGTGCATGCACACACATTCACACACAAACACACACACACACACACACACACACACACACACACACACACACAGAAGCAAGCACCCCAGCAGGTCTTCCCCTACAATCTGAATAAGTGTCTTTAGGTTGACACAATAGCCAATCTTTTTGGGATTTTCTTAGCTGGGTGTTCTGCCTCTTTGGTCTGCAGGCAAAGCAATGATTTTAATAAATTTAAGACATTCTTTGAAAAAATTCCCAGCTAATTCACAGCTTGCTGTAATTATGCCACTTTTATCTGTTATATTTATTCCAGTGACAGCTATTTATGAATTTTAGGGATTATCTACTCAGTAAAACATAAACTCCTGAGGGCAAGGGAGATTTCTTTTTTGACTTTGTATTTTTAGAGCAAGGCACAAAACAGTGACTTAATAAGTGCAAGTCAAATCAAATGGATTCAAATCTGAGAATTATTTATTTACATTTCAAAGAGCTAACAAATCAGGGGAACAGAGTCCCAGTTTTAAAGTCAGAATACCTAGTTTCTAATCTTAGCTTTGTCAAACACTACCTATGTGGCTTTGGAAAGGATTCTCTCCTCAGTTTCTTCTCTGTCTGATGAAGGGATTTAATGAGATCATTCAAATCTCTTCTAGATGCAGACCTATGATCCATGATTTTCATTTTCTCATTATTATGAATATTAAAGACTTGCTGTGGATCACAAAATTTTTTACACCAATTTTATGATGAGAAAAACCAAGATTGAGAAGAATTAAAGACATCATCAAAGGAGGCAGTGAGTAGTCACTGCAAAACTTTTCAAATGGTAGTAAATGAATTCCTATGGGATGCAAATAAAGAGAAGAAATTAAATAAGAAGGGGTTATTTAAAAAAGTTAAAATTATATATAAAAACTGCATTCAAAACAGCAGTGCTTATGGTATAGCATATAAATTGTGCCTATCCAACATACATTCAAAGTTCTAAACAGTGTCAATAATGAATATCCTGAAGTGGTCTCATTATTCAAATTTATACTTCATTTTATCATTGTCCCAAAACCAGTGCCCATATTTCATAAAATTATGATTTCAAATTGTGTAACTCTTAATTTAAAAAAAAATTTCTGGGGACTTATTATTCTCACGATTTGGGACCTGATTGTATGATCTACTGCTTATTACGAAGTGGAAACATCAAGAATCTTTGAGTTTCAGGTAGCCCAGAATATTGAAAATGGGCCATAAATATAATTACAGAGATATTTAAATAACCATTACATTTATGGCATATTACATCCATTATTTTGATCCTCAAATTACCCTTTTGAGGTAGATAGTTTTTTACTTAAATTTTACAAATAAAAATCTGAGTCTCAGAATTAATGTCTGATTCTAGACTGTATAAGTTCTAAGTGAGGGAGTTAAAATAAATATAGGCAGTTTACTTACTAACATATGATGTGATTTTCATTTTATTTCCCTCTTTTATAAAAATGAGTTAAGATAATTGCTTCAGCAGTGATGGTCTAGGTATGCTGAAATGGTCTGTAAAATGGGAACACTTGCAATATGATCATCCTTCCTGGCTTGCTACAAGAATACAAATAATTGTATTTCTCCTTTTCCTCTCACCAAGAATTTTATTTATGAGATTACTCACAATATATCTACTCATTTTTCACTTAGCTTATACTTAGTTATAGAATGGTCCAAGTTAAATATTCAATATATGCTAGTTAACTGATTAAAACTATCATTACCCCACAAGACATATAAATCAGTTTAACTGCTAATCTATTGCCCTGTCTTCCTATTTATTCACTCAGACTTAGCTTTTAATATATTGACAGCAATTATTATCTTTCTCATGATTAGAATGATGGTATAATTGTTATTATACTAATACAGCAACAAATAAGTGATAAACTAACGATTTTCAGTTAAGTGTTAAAAGCTAAGCAGAGTTGCATATAGATGAAAACTGATTTCAAAAATCTATAAATTGAGCAATGAATCATAAAGTAAGACTTCATTCTATTTTTCAGTTCCTAAATAATAATTATAATAGTTTAAGAAGTCAAAGAATCAGAGAATCATAGGACAACAAGAGATAGCAGCAACAACCTCTTCTAATGCATATCCCCATATCCTCAAATAAACCAGCATTATCATATACCTGACAAGTGACTCTCTTTCTGCTACCTGAAAATTTCCAATGAGATAGGATCCAATGCCTTCTTAGGTAATATATCATAATTTTCAAGGGTTTACAGTCTTAAGATTTTTTTTAAATTTAATTTCTTTTTTCTTAGTTTAACTTTAAATTTTTGCCTTTGAAACTTCTTTTCCTTATTCCCATTAAAGGTTAAGTGGGGTAATTCTAATCTTTATTCCATGGGGGCAGCTCTTGCAATAAATAAAGAAAATGGCTCATTTTCTCAGAGCTTTCTTTTTTAGATTAAACATTTTTAGTTCCTAAAGTTTATAGAATTCAAAGCCATTTTCCATTCTCTATGCCTTCCTGTGGACACTTTTCATTTGCAACTAAATCTAATTCTTCAGATAAGATCCAGTCAGATTAACGTACAGAAGAATTATCACTTTCTTATTCCTGGAAGTTATGATTCTATTAATGAAATGCAATATTACAGTAACAGTTTGGGTGCCACACTGTTGACATATTTTCTTAACTAAAATACCCAAAATGTGTTCAGACAAACTTCCACTTAATACCTTCCTAAAAATTTATTTGTTCATGTGGTTATAATCTCAAATGTGTAATAAATATATAAATATATGTTCATATATACACATATGTATCCATATATACATACATCTATCTATCCATATATATGTATATATGGATACATATATAAAATTAGTTATTATTTTGATCCTAACATTTTTGCTCATTCAGATCCATTTATATGTAGCAACTTTGCCATCTAGGGTGTTTAATATGTTTTCTAGCTTTGTTCCATCTGCAAAATTGTAAAGAATGATATCTATGTCTTTATCTAATTCATTAAAAAATGTTAAACAGTATAGGATCAAGCAAAGATCCCTGGATCACTCCACTGGAGACCTCCTTCTAAGTTGACAGCATACCTGTGTGATCATGTTTTGAGTCCACGCATTTGTTTGCTCAGTTCAGAATTAATTCAATTATAATATAGTACAGCTCAGATCTCTCCATTATTCCACCCTAATAACAGGTGCTATTTTATGTATTTCTCTACCAAAGTCCTCAGAATGATGGTTGACTGAAGCTATCTGATATAACCAATCAACGATTTTATTGAATTAAAGTAATGTTAAATGTGGTTCAACCTTTTCTTGATGAAACATTGTTCATTTTCTGAAGTTACCACTTCTTTCTAGATGTTCATTAAAGCTCAATTTTATAATCTGTTTTAGAATTTTACTAGGGATGGAAATCAAACTTATTGGCCTAAAGTCTGCAATCTCCACTATCCTCCAGCCCCTACCCTTCCTATTTTTCCATTCTTATGCTTTCTTTTTTTCCCTTTCTTCTCACTTACTCTTCTTTTTTCTTCCTCCTCTTACACTCTCCTTCATCCCTTCTTCTTTCCACTCCTCCTCCCTTTTCTTCTCCTGCTTCCCCTCCTTCTTTTACTACTCTTTTTCTACCTCCTTCTCTGCCTCTGCCTCTTTTTCCTTTCTCCTCCCCTTTGAGCTAATTTTCTTGTTACCTGATTTCCCTCATCTTTCCAATTGCCTATTTTCCTATCCTTGACTCTTCATTCCATCTTATCCCATCATATCAAATTACTTGCAAAATTAACTAGATTCTAGCATAACAGCATCTCTGATACCTGTCCTGTTCTTTCCACCCATAAAACTATTATCCTTATACAACTTATAAGAACTTTGTTTCTCTACCAATACAATAACCTCCCCACTCCATTCATTCTCTCTTCTCTCCATCCTACATTCATTTTTCATATTGATATTTCTTCAGTACAGAAATAACTTCATCACTCTTCTCTTTGTAAAATTTTGGTGATCCCTGTTGCCTTTAGACTAAAATAAAATCCCTTATTATTGGTATTTAAAGACTTTCACAATAAAGTTAGCACATAAATTTCCAGACTGATGGCACATTTACTCACCATTTTACATTCTGTATTCCAGCTAAATCAACCCCACAAATGAAATTCCTTCTCTGGGTCTTTGCATTTGATATACTTATATCTAGAAATGTTCTTTCAACTTGACCTCTTGGGAAACTTCTTCCTTCTTGGCCCAATTCAATTTCCAGATCCTTCAAGCATCCATTCATGAATTCACTGGTCATTAATGTTCTGGCTTCTTGCCCCAACCACAGGACATCTTTCATTTTGTATTTATCTTATTTGCTCACTAACATGTCTACTTTATTTGATCACCTAGCTATATAAATCCTGTTTCTCTCCTACTAAAATGTTACTATGCACACATACATTCCCCTTCCAATAAAATGAGATACTTAAGCACAGGCTATATTATTTTTGTCCTTATATCCCAGAAAAAATCCATAGAAGCCCTTAGTACATGATTATTACATTAAACTGATTTGAATCAATTGACTTTCAATAAGGCTATAAAAAAGCAAATTTAAAAAGAATATTAGTAGCTTTATTAGCTTGTTTCAGATTATTCTGACTTTTAGGACTCATGATGCTCCTTTACTTAATATATTGTGCTCTACGTGGTTCTACATTTGTACCTATGCACATGTGTATATATTTGTATAGGTATAAAGACATATACATACATTTTAATAATATATACTTACATATATGTACATATTTACACACATAAATACATGTGTAGATTAGTTTGCTTTTGTGCATCTACATTGGCTCTTTATACAATTGTCATTTTTCTCTTCATCAGACATGTTCCCCTTCATATCTTTGTAATTTCACTTTTGAGAGTTTCCCATGCTTCCTAAGATTCAGATCCAGGAAAAATATCAATTTGATCCTAACTAGCTTTCTTCTAACCACTTTAAAATGTGCTCTCCCAAAATCTAGTTCACTCATCCAAGTCTACTGAAGTTTACTTTCATTATCTCTCTAAAACAAATTCTAACAAGCAATAAACATGTTCCTCCATATTTCCCATCATTCTCATGACTAAAAATATTGAATTCTTCTTTTGGGGGGAGGTGATAAAGTGAAAATAAAATCAACATTATAATACCCCCTTTTTGATTCTTCCTTACTTTGAAAGATGACATACAAAAATATAAGTTAAGAAATATATTAGCTTCTTTGCTTTAATATCAATCACTAGGTAATTATCAAGTGCTTGCCATGTGCCATTGTGTATTCTAGGTACAATGGGTAGGTATAGAATGTACACATTTTTCTAAAGAATCTCTGAACACACAAGCTTACAATATGAATTTAGGGAAATATAATACATATAGATACATACATATAGAATATAAAGAAGATACTCTTAGAAGTGAAGGCACTAGCATTTTAGTTGAGCTGATAAAAGACAGTCACTGATCATCAAACATGAAGATGTATCTTAGACATGGTGACATTAAAATCCATTCAAATAAATTCCATTATGGTTTCTCCATTCTAGTTTTGAAATTTCTACAAATGCAAATCATGACTATCAATATTTTCATTGCTTTCATGCTTCATTGCTTTCAATAACTTTCTTGGGGGCAAATCTGCTAGTAGAAAAAAATCTTGTTGGGAGTATTAAAGGCTGACTTTTCAATAAAATTTCTTAATTGTTTCTCAGAAAGGTTAAATTAATTTACAATATCTTAAGTACAGAATAAGCATATACATCTTTATTTACATTATTGAGTTTCCCTTATCTTTTGTAATATTTGTTAGTTTGATAGCTTTGTGATATGTCAAATTGTTTTTTCAATTTCTGTGCCTAGTGGTCCTGGGAATTTTTTTCCAGTGTTTATTTATAGTTTGCATTTTTTTTTAGAGTTATTTAAAACCTTTGACTATTTATTGGTTGCAGAATGGTTTTTAGATTTCTATTTGTATGTTTAGCTTAGTATTTTAGATTCAGATTTTTTTATTAGAAATTTTTAAAGGAAAACTTATTTCACTACCAGGTATATATTGTTTTTAGTTGCATCAAATTTATTTTTTCATTTTTAATGTTTCAAAATTGAAATTATCTATAACATTTTTTCCTGATCTTTCTCCCCATCAGAATTCTTTGCTGTGAAAGGAAACTACTTAGGACAGTGCTTGTTAAATAGGAGATATTTAATGAATGTTCAATAATTAATTATTTATTGAAAGGTATAACTCTCAATTCACCTATATGCTGTGTCTTTTCAAACTTCAATATTTTATTGATTAAGCATTTCTTGTGATATCTGATTGACAAGATAAATCTATTTTCTTGGTACTTATTTCTAATTTTCTAGGGATTTAATCTTACTTATACTGACTATAATATTTTGCTAGCAGTATGTTTCTTCAGCAAATTTTAACACTAGGCCATTTTGTGCATTTTTTGCTTTTGTTTTGATTGTGATAGCACCAACCCAATATTATTTCTTTCTTTTATGCTTGATTTAATTATTTTCATGAGTGGTTTTATTCTTACTAATGACTTTTAATACTATTTTGTTTAATAATATAACTCAATTTGAATATGTAATTGATATTGCATATGTTATCATTTTTATCATATTCCCTTCAATTTCTGATCCATATTTTCTTAATTTAGCACTTACAAAGTGAAACATAAAATTATCATTTTATATTTTTAACAATATGTAGGATATTATAAATAGTCATCAACGTGTTATTTGATTTGTTAATTTACCTTATTAAAGACCTACTTCTCAAATTTCCAGCGAAGAAACCTTCCTAGAAATAGTGCATTTTTTCTAAAAAAGTGCTAAGATTTATGTCTATAATAATTTTAAAAACCCTCCATTTCCCTAAAAAATGCTATTTTCTTATTGACAATGTTGGGAACAAGATGACTTTCCCTTACTTTTTCATTCCAAAATTAAATTTCCATTTCATTAAAAATTATCATAAGCGGACTTCTTGTCAAGATAGGAGACAAACCACAAACTTTCTAATATTCTAATGAGGTTCCCGCAGAAATAATATTAATTAAAACTCTGAACAGATTTTGAAGTAACAGAAGCCACAAAAGAACAAAGGGGAATAACTTCTTCCAAGGTCTGTCATAGGACATGTGTGAGTGTACACAGGAGAAAGAACAGAAGCCCAGCACATACACAGCAGGGTGAGACAGAGATTAAATTGAGATCCTCAGCAATGAGAGAAATCTCTGAACTCTCTTGCAGTTTGGACTCTGAGGATTGGCTTCATTGTGGGCAGACTGGGAGAGATCCAGCATGACTCTGCAAGACCCTGATTCAGCTGGTGAGCCCTGGATGTTCCCATTTCAGAGAGACTGACATTCTACCAACAGTCCAGAGACAGCCCCCTATGATACCATAATTAACCAAGGATTCAGAAAATGGGCAACTGACATCGCCAGTGCAGAAAGTCGACACAGAGTGAATAATCCCTGTAGTTCCTAATATTGCTAGCCCTACGTCTGTAAGCAAGCATCTAAGTTTCTCAGCACTAAAGGTCTGTGACTGAGCCCCTCTCCAATACAAGAATATTGGGAAAGTAACTAGTAACAAGTCCCAAAATGAAAAAAGATCAGAGAAAGTCAGGGAGTTTCCTTGGAGATAAAGATGAGCACTAGCTCAAAAAGGAAGGGCAGAAGGAGTACTACATGAGAAGTTTCAGGGAATATGAATTGATCTCCAGCCCAGAAAGACTTCTTGGGAGAGCTCAAAAAGGATATTAAATATCAAATGGAAAAATTGGGAAAAGAAATGTAGGAGAACATTATTATCTTACAGCAAAAAGTGACAGAAGCAAACAGATTCTTTAAAAATACAATTGGGCAAATGCAAAAAGAAAGCAATTCTCTCAAAAATACAAATGTACAAAAAGAAAAAGATGTCAGTTGACCAAATGGAAAAGGAGATGCAAAAGCTAAGAAAATAATTCCTTGATTAGTGGGCTAGTGGAAACTAATTGACTCCATGAGACACTAAGAATCACTTAAATAAAACTTGCTTAAAAAAGAAAAAAATAGAAGCAAACTTTTAAAATACCTCATTGGTAAAATAACTGATCTGGAAAATAGATGTAGAAGAGATGATTTAAGAATTATTGGACAGGGGCACATTGGTGGCACAATGGATAGAGCACCAACCCTGGAGACAAGAGGACCTGAGTTCAAATCCAGACTCAGAAACTTAATAATTACCTAGCTGCATGATCTTGGCCAAGTCACTTAACACCATTGCCTTAAAGAAATAATTTTTGGAGTTTTGTTGGTTTATTTATTTTTATATTATTACAATAATCTTCTTGTGAGAATAAGCATAAACCCTGCTCCCTCCCAAAAGATAGAGAAACCTCAAGAATAGTGAGAGAGAAATAAAAGTGTACTTCAGTCTGTGTCCATATTCCAATGGCTCTGTTTCTGGAATGAGTTGCTTTCTTTATCATAATTCCGCCAGAGAAATTGCTTCACTATTTTCCCACAGTTGCTATTACTAGCTGATTTTTTTTTCTCCATTCTATTCCTCACCACTCTCATTTATTCTATTTGATCTCCCCTTTCACCCTGTCCCTGTTCAGAAGTATGTTGTATCTAAGTACCCTCTCCCATGATCTTCTCTCTCTTCTATCACCTATCCCCCCCCCCCCCCCGGTGCTTCTCCCAACCCCCCCTTATCCCATTCCTCTCATTTTTCTCTAGGGTAAAATAGACTTCTATACCCTATTAAGTGTCTATATTCTTTCATCTCTGAGTCAATTCTGAAGATAATGAAGGCTTGCTCATTCCTCCCCACCTGACCCCATTCCAATCTATTGTAAAAGCTTTGCCTTAACTCCTATTTGAAATATCTTAACCCCCTTATTCCTCTCCTTTCCCTTCCTCCCAGTATTTTCCTTTATCACCTATTGACTCCATCTTCTTACCATAGTATATCATTATATTCAACTCCTTCCTGTGCCTTGGCTTAATATGCTCTTTCTAACTGGTCTTATAAATGAGAAAGTTCATATGAGCTATCAATATCCTCTTCCCATGCCGGAATTCAAGAAGTTGAATATGATTAAGTTCCTCATGATTAATCCTTTTCATTCACCTTCTCTATGAGTCCTGTCCTTGGAGATCAAACTTTCTGTTCAGTAATGGTAATTTCAATAGGAAACTTTGAAAGTGCCCTGTTCCATTGAAAGTCCATTTTTCCATTTAAAGAGGATGTTCATTTTTGCTAGGTAGTTGATTCTCAGTTGTAAACCAAGATTTTTTGCCTTCTGGAATATCATATTTCAAGCCCTACGAGCCCTTAATGTAGATGTTGCCAAATACTGTGTAATCCTGACTGCAGAGCCACAGTATTTGAATTGTTTGCTTCTGGCAGTTTTAGTATTTTCTCCTTGACTTGGGAGTTTTGGAATTTGACTATAACTTTCCTTTGAGTGTTTCTTTTGGGATCTCTTTCAGGAGGTGACCAGTAAATTTCCTTAATTTCTATTTTACCCTCTACTTCTACGATCTCAGGGCAATTTTGCTGTATTGTTTCTTGAAAAATGAAGTCTAGGTTCTTTTCCTAGTCATGACTTTCAGGTAGACCAATGGCTTTTAAATTATCTCTTCTGAATCTATTTTTGAGGTCAGATGTTTCTTCCAATGAGTTATTTCACCTTTTCTTCTAATTCTTCAATCTTTTGGTATAGTTTTATTTCTTCCTGATTTCTCACAAAGTCATCAGCTTCCTTGAGTCCAATGTGCATTTGAAGGTGTTATTTTCCTTCAGAGAGCTTTTATATCTTCTTTTCCAGCTGTTTTTAAGGCATTCTTCACCTCATTTGCCTTTTGTGTTTTTTTTCCATTTTGCCTAAACTGGTTTTTAACATTTGTTTTCTACAATATTTTTTATATTTCTTTTACCAAGATGCTGACTTGGATTTCATGATTTATCTGCATCACTCTCATTTCTCCTCCAAATTTTTCCTCTACCTCCCTTAATTTCATTTCAAAGTCTTTTTTGAGCTCATCCTTAGCCTGAGCCAATTTGTGGGTACACAGGCTATTCTAACAGTCATTACACAAATCATCTCCAAGTAAACCGCCACCTGGACAGTCTCAGGAGCTGGCTTGCCGCCCTGAGAGATAAGGTGAGCTGGAGTCCTTGGGAGCCAGAGTCCTTGGGAGCTGGACATTCCACCCCACTGTCCAAGGGCACTAGACAGAGCTGTACCTTATCATCTCCTCCCTAACATACCCTACTACCCTGTAATGCAAGAAGCTGCGTATACACATTGTTTGCACCCTTAACAAATACCTCATTATTCTTTGTTCTACCCTGGAAGACCTAACAGTATATATGTAATAGCTAAGCAATAATAAAATTGAGCTGGAAGCATAAGGCAGTAGTGGCTTGACTCCTTATTCTTAGCTCCCCTCCTGGAGGGAGGTCGCCGCTGTGGGCCCCAAGGAAGCAAGCCACAACAAATGGTGCCGAAACCCAGGATCTCCCTCTGAAGAGCTCTTCAGACTCGAACTCCTCCTTGCTGGCCAAGGTAAGTGCCCCATTCAGGCTGGTCTCTCAACAGCCCCCCCGCCCCAGCAGCCCCACGGCTATTAGAGCCCCCTGTAGTCCCTTATCCTAACGAGGAATCTTCCCCCTTCTTCCCAAGATACGCAAGTACAGGTTCTTAAACAACTCCTAAGTTCCTGTCGCCTGAAATGCACTGAAAAAGAATGTAAAATAACACTCCAGGCGGTTTTGGCTTTGGCCCCCTAGATTGAAGCTGGTCACATCCTGGATCCTGATGTTTGGGGGCGTGTTTTGACATTTTCCTGCAGAGCTGAGGTCCATGGCGACTTTTCTCCCCCTCTGCCCTTCTATCCTATTGTCACTGCAATACATGCCTGCCTTTCAGGGAGAGAGGAAAAGCCTCAAGATATTTTACAGGCAGCTTTAGATGTAGAAAAGGTCAGAGCAGAGAGCCCGTGCCACCTCACTGAGGTCCGCGATGAGGGCACTCAAACTGATGAGAAATCTACTTGCCCCCCTCCTCCTAAACCCTCCCTGGATCCTCTGCCAGACAAACCACCCCCCCCCAAAGCCTCCTCGTCTCTACCCTGAGTTGCCTTAGGGAGATGACTGGATCCAACTCCCCCAACACTCTCCCCCAGAGCCACCCTGGACACACAGTAAAATCCCTGACAAGTCCACTGATGATAACCCCTGGAGTCTGAAACATCCAGATGCTTCCCCTGCCCCCTCAGCACCTACTAATGACTTCATGGAAGCCTGCCAGATGAGAGATTCCTTCTGGGGTGCATTTTCCCCCAAGCCAGAACCTTTCACTCAGGATTTCCCAGTTAACGTTAACCCTACCCCACAAAGACCCTTAAGTTGGTATCCCACAGATGCTAAGGTCCTGGAAAGGATGAGGAAGGTTGCCAGGGAGGAAGGCCTTAATAGCCCCTACTTGCAAAGCATGTTAGACACTTGGAGTATTGATCTTAATTGCCCAGGGGACTATAAACAACTCATGCGGACCCTTTTAAACCCTGGGGACTTTCTCATGTGGAAGGCAGCCTTTTATGATGAATGTGAACAACAGGCTGAGCGCAATAGTTGCACTGGTGTCCAGCTAACATTTAACATGCTGGCAGGGGAAGGGACCTTTAGTACTACGAACATCCAGTCCCAGGGCCTCCCAGAGTACTTTGATCAGGTCAGGCTCTGTGCACTATGGGCTTGGCGTCGCACACCACGATCAGGCCCCTCTAAAGAGCCCTTGCGCAAACTCATCCAAGGACCGACGGAGCCCTTTACTGATTTCGTTGCTTGGGTCCAAGAGGCTGTTAAATTTAAAGTCACTCACACAGGAGCAGCCAATGCCCTTACTAAAGAACTCATTAAGGAAGGCTGCTCCCAGGAATGCTGGAGGCTGATAGATCTTTCTAAATCCACTCACATAGAAGATTGGGTTTTAGCCTGCAGGGATGTGGAGTCTATGACCCATCAAGCCTCCGCCCTAGCCCGAGCCCTAGAGACCTTGCAGATACAAGTTCAGAGTGCACAAACAGGGAACTAAGACAGGAAATGTTATGCATGTGGGGGAACGGGCCACCTAGCACGAGAATGTGCTAATCCGCAGCTCCAATTCCCTGGTGCTGCCCCCAGCCATGGGCCCCAGCCCTCACAGGCAAGGAAGCCAAGGACACCCTGCCCCAAATGTAAGAAAGGCCTTCATTGAGTTAAAGACTGTCGTTTGGATCTCGCTCTCCCTCCTCCTTCCCCCTCGGGAAACGGGATGTGGGGCAACCCTCAGCCCCGAGCCTAAGAGGGAACGACATCCTCTGGATAGCACCCATTCAACTTGGGCAGCCCAGAATGTCCCTAAAATTGTCCGGGTCAGTCTGGACTTGGGTCATTGACACAGGAGCTGACACCACTGTTATCCCTGCCAATCAGGCCCCCAGTGAATGGCCCACTGAAAAAGGACCCACCATCATGGGAGTCTGTGGGGAAACATCCACTTGGATGCTATCCCAAGACCTCCAATGGGAGGACTGGGAAGGTCATTCAGGATCCATCTGACCCCTCCTGGTACCAGGTGCACCCCATGTCCTTTGGGGAAGGGACCTCCAGAAACAGATGGGTCTCCACATATCCACTGATGTCTCTACCGGTCACCCCCAATTCTAGAGGCCACTGCTCCACCCCTGCCATCCTTCCCTCCTTGCCCCCCGCCTACCCCAATGCAATGGAAGGATGAGACTCCCTTATGGATGGATCAGTGGCCTTTACCTACTATTAAATTGACTGCTCTCCGCTCCCTTGTCTCAGAGCAGCTTTCCTTGGGACACATTGTTCATTCCACCAGTCCCTGGAACTCCCTGATTTTTGTTATCCCAAAAAAAGACACCAGGAAAATACCATCTCTTACATGACCTCTGGGGACCCAACAGCCGGCTGCTCCCCATCGGCCCATTACAGCCAGGTCTCCCTCACCCATTGGCTATACCCAAAAACCAACCTATTTTTGTCATATATATTAAAGACTGCTTTTACAGCATTCCGCTGCATCCTCAGGATGCTCCCTGCTTTGCTTTTTCCATTTCTGCTACAAACTATGAATCTCCAAATGACAGCTTTCATTGGGTGGTTCAGCCTCAGGGCATGGCAAATAGCCCCACCCTTTGTCAGACTCACTTTGCTGCAGCCCTCAAACCCATCCGTACCTACCCACATCTAACCTGCATCCACTACATGGATGATATATTATTGTCCCACCCCTCTCAGGCCACCCTTAAGAGGATAGAGGCCTGGGTTATAGAGAGAATTTCTAATTTTGGCTTGCAAATAGCTCCGGATAAAATTCAGAGGCACCTCCCATTTACCTACCTGGGCTTTACGGTGCATTCTTCATCGGCCCTCTTAGGCCCTCCCTCTTACTTCCCTCCAGGAGATTTGTGGGGACATTAACTGGCTTTGCCCCTCCATGCCTGTCTCCACTAAAGACTTACAGCCTCTCTTCAACAGCCTTAGAGGCTCACCTGATCCCTGTAGCCCCCAGGTGCTAAACAGAGAGGCCATGGCAGCCATTGACAACGTTAACTCGGCTTTATGGCTAGCTACCATCTCCTGAAGGGACCCTCACCAACCCTTCTCCCTGATTGTCTTTCCACACATTGCCCTTCTCTGGCAGAGTGCACCCCTGCTTTGGATACACCTATCATGGTCCTCCCTTCCCCGTATAGCCTCACTGGTGTTGTCCTTGGCTCATCTCACCCTAAAGGGTAGGAAGGCTGCCAAAGTTCATTTCAGAACTGACCCTGACAAACTTATCCTCCCCATACCCCTTCACCATATCCCTCACTGCTTTTCTGACTCCCCTGATCTCGCCTTGGCACTCCTGGGCTTTGCAGGGTCTGTTAGTAACCATGACCCTCCCTCCCCTCTCCTCAAGGGGATTTCAGCACTCCCTGTCAGCACACTCCCCTTCTCATTTCCCTCCCCTCGACCCATTCCACAGGCTTATGTAGCCTTTACAGATGCAAACAGAAAGCACCTGGGCTATATTATCTACAAAAATGGCTGTTTTGTTCACTCATAAGAGCCCTCACACCCAGTCTGTGCAATGGGGAGAACTGCAGGCCCTGACCTTGGTCCTTGCCTGCTCCCTCTCCGATCCCATCAACATTTTCAGTGACAGTGCTTACGCTGTGCAGATGCTTTCTAGCCTCCCCTTTGCATCCCTGCCCCCAGAAGAGGCCGACCTCATCTCCGCTCTGATGCATTCCTGCCAGTCACTTCTATACAGCAGAGCAGCACCGTGGTTCCTCTCCCACATCCGCTCACATACCAGGCTGCCAGGCCCCTTGTCTGCAGGCAACAGTCTCGTGGACAATCTTATCTTGTTAACTACCCCCTCTGACCCCCTGCAACAGGCAAAGTAGCTCCACCACAGGTTTCATTTGTCCCCAGCATCCCTTCACCTTCTTTACTCTGATCTAACCATTGAGGCATGCAAACACCTCTCTAGACAGTGCAGTAAGTGTGCACCCTTTTTACCACTCAGCCCACTCACTAGGACAGGAGTCAACCCTCCTGGACTCCAACCCAACTCTTTGTAGCAGGCTGATGTCACTCATTTTGCACCTTTTGGCCGGTACAAATACATATTTACTTGTATTGACGCTTTTTCTCACTTTCTTTTTGCTGAAGTCATGACTTCTAAAACTTCCAGAGAAGTTGTCACTGCTTTGATGTCCGCCTTCTAAACCCTAGGGGTCCCTCACACTATAAAAACAGATAAGGCCCTTGCTTTACCTCTTCCCCCTTTGTCGCATTTTGTTCCCAGTGGAGAATTAAACATGTCACGGGAATCCCTCACAACCCACAAGGCCAGGCAATTGTTGAATGGACTAACGGCATGTTGAAGAACACTCTCCTAAAACAAAAAGACAGTGATGCCCACAACTGGTGTGGCCCGAAAATTGCCCTGCACAGGGCCCTCTTTACGATGAACTTCCTGACTTTTGATTCTGAAGGGTTTTCCCCCGCCTTTAAACACTGGGGGGCCCTTTTCCCGGCCATACCTCTGCCCATGGTTCACTGGAAGGATCCTATTTCTAACAAATGGAGGGGACCTGACCCTATCCTGACACAAGGGAGAGGGTTTGCTTGTGTTTTTCCCACAGATTGCACTGCCCCGCTATGGATTCCCGACCATTTGATCCGACCTGCCTCTCGAGATGATACCCCACGTCACAGCCCTCACCAAAGAAATGCAGAGAATGTCGCTGAACAATAGTGGATGAGACCCAAGACACAGAGGACGGAAGGGGAGGAGGCAATTTCCCCAACCTCCCACAGTGCTCCAGCACCAGCTCCTCACCTTGGCAAAAAGAGCAATGGACTTTAAACCCAGAGGACACTTGTCTCTACACCAGCTCCTCATTACTATGCTGTTCCTGCTGAATATCCCCAAAGTACAGGCCACCCTGCCATGGGCACTTATCCCTTCCCCCCCAATTCTTTTACCCGTAGGTTTTGATGTATCTCTCTTCCCTGCACTCTTTGCCAGCAGTGGAACTGTGGGTCTCACCACACTCTCACCGGAAGAACAAGCAGCTACACCGTTTCCCGGGACTCTTAACATTTCCAATTCTGTTGGTTTCACCTTTAACTGGTCCTTTGCACACCCATACTGGGTCCCACTATCCCTCTCGCTTCAAGGGACCTTTTTGCTTTTGACTCTCCTGACATAAGATTCCCAACTGGAAGTCTATGGGGATACAATGGTACTGGTGTGTGCTGGCCCAAGTATTTTAGAACACTGTATACTAGACCACCCCAAATTTCACACTCCCCTCCCTGCCCTCTTCTCCCTAAAGTTGGACATTCTCCCCGGTTCTGGTCTCCACAGATCCCCTGGGCCCCATGCAGAGGCCCCTATGCATTCCGTATTGGTTCCCGGCTCAGTATCTATTCTGCTTTAGATGAGGTTGGGGCACCCCCATTGAGATATAGACCCCCCCTCCACATACAAAATACACCACCCTGTCTCAGCCTGCACAGACGTTAGACCTCTTTTTTTCATGAGAGGGCTTGTCTGGTATAATGGAACTTGTGAAAAAACGGACCCTAGGCGATCCAAGCTAGCACTGGTTGAGCCTACAATACAGCCAGAAAAATCAGTATTTTTACACAGTCAGGCCTGTCTCACACCTCCATTTTTCTGGGTAGCTACCAATCTGACCCCTGACCACTCTGATATCCTGAACTGCTCCATTAATCATTCTTGCTATCTTACCTCCTGCACCCTGCCTGATGCTGACACACATGTCCTGGTCCATACACCCAGGTATCTATGGATACCTGTGACCACTGATGGGTGGACTCAACAAGTTGCAATCTATCACAGGAAATCCTGAGCCATTGGCCTACTTACCCTGCTCATAGCATCCCTTATTACATTTATAGCTTCTGCAGCCACCTCTATAGCCACCACCCTTGCCACCACTCCACGGCCGGAGGATATAGAGCACATGGCCAGACAAATGGCTGGAATCTTTCGCCAGCAAAATGAGGTTAATAATCTCCTGAGAGGAGCTATCCTTAACTTAAACCAACAGCTAGCCCTCACTAATGAACGGATCTCTTTTGTAGAACAGCAAATTAGGACCATGTGTGATACAAGATATACCTCCTTTTGTGTGACACCGTTCCTTGTAAAAAACCTTTCCCATGCTCAAACTCTCCTCAATAGGCAGCTTTCCTCCCAGTGGGACTTGCACTTGCAATCCCTGCTTGCCAACATGACATATAAGGTCCTAGACCTCAATGACACGGTCATCCAACCACGACTAGATAGTGATTCCATAGACATGCTCTTGCATGATTTTTTTAGCTGAACTTCCCCAACCAAAATTGTTCTTAGGGTTCTCATTCTTATTTGTCTATTACTCCTCCTCTGTTTAACCAGCACAGAGCTGCAAAAGCCCTCATCAGCTCTGCCATGACTATCCAGGCCCTCCAGGTCCTAAATGAAAAACAGGGGGGAGATGTGGGTACACAGGCTATTCTAACAGCCATGACACAAATCATCTCCAAGTAAACCACCACCTGGAGAGTCTCAGGAGCTGGCTTGCCGCCCTGAGAGATAAGGTGAGCTGGAGTCCTTGGGAGCCAGAGTCCTTGGGAGCTGGACATTCCGCCCCACTGTCCAAGGGCACTAGACAGAGCTGTACCTTATCATCTCCTCCCTAACATACCCTACTACCCTGTAATGCAAGAAGCTGCGTATACACATTGCTTGCACCCCTAACAAATACCTCATTATTCTTTGTTCTACCCTGGAAGACCTAACAGTATATATGTAATAGCTAAGCAATAATAAAATTGAGCTGGAAGCATAAGGCAGTAGTGGCTTGACTCCTTATTCTTAGCTCCCCTCCTGGAGGGAGGTCGCCGCTGTGGGCCCCAAGGAAGCAAGCCACAATACCAATTTTCTATTTTTATTTTCTATTTCTCTTGGAGATTTTGAATACAGAAGCTTCGACTTCTGAGTCATCTTCTGATTCTTCTTCTGAATTTGTATTTTGATCTTCCATGGGAGCAAAGTAATTCTCTATAGTCAGATTCTTCCTTTTCTGTTGTTCACCCATTTCCTCAGCTTATGCCTGATTTACCACAATTCCAAGGTTTTGGGGGAGGGAGTTGGAACACCCCACAAGAGCTTTAATTCCTCCACTGTCTTATGAGAGTTTCTGACTCTCATGTGTGCCCTGGTATGTGGATGACCATAGACCTTCCCCTCTGCTCTGGAGATATGAGGAAAGTCTCTGCTCTTCTATGTTGGTATAAGGGTCCAGATTGTAACCTGGATCTGAGTGTGGGCAAACAGCAGAGTCTTGCCCCAGGCAGAGCAGAGTGACCTCTGCATTCTCCCCCAATCACCATGGCATCTATAGGGTGGGAACTCTGTAATGCCTGGGTGGCTTCTCCAATTCCCATTGTAGGTTCTCACCACAGGGCTGCTCTGAGGCTGGCACTCCACTCCACGCTCACTGTGGTGTGGCAGAGGTCTCTCACAACCCCTTCAAGCTGTCCCTGGTGATCTCTGGGCCAAGAGATCTGGATACTGCCCCCTCCAACATGGACCCAAGCACCCCCAGAAACCCAGTTGCCACATAGGCTCTTCCTCAAAAACTGGAGCCAGTTTGCTCCAGCCTTGCTGCATTGTGCTGTGTTTCTGCTGCTGCTGCTGCACTGTGTCTCTTTCCAGATCCCAGTCCAGGTGAAATAAATCTTTCCTGTGTATCTTCTAAGTTGTCTTGGATTGGGAAATTGTATCACTCAATCTTTATGGGTTCTGTCCTCTAAATTTTGTCTAGTCATAATTTGATGTTTTTTGGAGTTTTGGCGCGAATGAATTTCTGGGAATTCCTGCCTTCATGCTGCCATCTTGGCTTTGTCTGACCTAAAGATCAAATAAAATTTTAAAAAATTATTGTACTTCCTGAAAGTTATCAAAGAAAGAGCCTGGAGAGCACATTTTCAGAAAATTCTCAAAGTAAACTTCTCTGGCATGCCAAAATCAGAGGGCAAAATAATCTTTGAAAGAATCCACCAATACTTATTTGAACAGACTTCCAAAATAATATTACCAAGGAATATTGTAACCAAATTCAAGAATTATCAGATCAAAGAGAAAATCCTACAAGTGACCAGAAAGAAGCAATCTAAATTCCAAGGAGCTGCAAATAGGATTACATAAGACTTGGTTAAATGAACTTTAAATAAATGATGGATGTGGAATATGATATTCTGAAGGACAATGGGGCTTGGAGTACAATTAATAATCAAATGTCGAGAAAAATTGAGCATACTCTTTTTAGGGGAAAAGATCAACATTTCTCGAAGTGGATGAATTTTAAAGTTTCCTGGTGAAAAGACTAGAGTTATAAAGAAAATTTGATCTTCAAAGAGGAGGCTTAAAAGATTCATAAGAAGGTAAACAGGGGAAAAGAAAAATGTTGCTATTCAATAACATTATTCTGGTTAAATTCCCATAAGGGAGGGGAAGATTCCCTTAACTATTGTGAATTGTAATCCTAATAAAGGGGGTATACTTAGCCTGAAAAATGAAGATTTAAGTTGATTTTTTTCTGGGATGATTAAAAAAATAAGATATAGAAAAATGGGTGGAGACTGTAATTAGGGAGAAATGAAAGATAAAATGGGGGTAAATTACAATACATAAAGAGGTGAAAAGGATTGATTACAGTAGAGGAAAAAGAAGGGAAGTGTTGAGAACTGCTTGAGTCACTATTGAAGCAGAAAGAAACATGTAGAGTAAGGTCAAAGGTTAGAGCAGAATATATTCACTTCAACTGAAGTGAACAAAGCAGGGGTGGTAATCCTTATCTAGACAAACCAACTGCAAAAAATAGATCTCACTAAAAAGGATAATGAATGAAACTGCATTCTCTCAAGAGATATCATAGACAATGAAGCAATTTCAATAATAAATATGTAAGCACCAGTTTGCATAGCATCCAGAGTCTTAGAAATGTTAAATGAGTTAAAGAAAGACATAGACTGCAAAACTATACTGGTGGGTGATCTCAAACTCTAGCCATAAAATGAGCAAGAAAAAAGTTAAGGAGGTTAATGGAATGTTAGAAAAGTTCCGTATGATAGACCTCTGGAGAAAATTAAATGAAGATGAAAATAAATATAACTGTTTTTTTTTCTATGCTACATGTACACTGCACAAAGATTGAACATTAATTAGGGCTTAAAAGACTCAGAATCAAACACAGAAAGGTACAAATGTAAAAATGCATTCTTTTAACCTCAAGATGCAATAAAAATCATATGCAATAAAGAACAACAGAGAGATAAACCTAATATTTATTGTAAAGTATAACCTAATTTTAGAGACTGAATGGGTCACTCAAATCATTTAAATAATTAACAATTTCAATGAAGGCATTGGCAAAAAAGAGACCGCATATCAGAAACTTCTGGGATATAGCCAAAGCAGCTATTGCGGGAAATTTTAAAACTCTAAATGCTTACATAAACAAAATGGAGAAAGTGGAACTCAAAGAATTGGATATGCAACTAAAACATTAGAGAAAGAATAAATTTTAAAAAACACCAATAAATGCTAAATTTGAAACTCTGATAATCAAAGGAGAAATTGATAAAATTGAAAGGAAGAGAACTAATGTACTAATAAATAAAAGAACTGGTTTTATGAAAAAAAAAACGGTAAAAATATGGTTCATTTGATCTAAGAAAAGAAGAAAACCAATTTACAAATGCCAAAAATAGAAAAGGTGAATCCCTAACAATGAGGAAGAAATTAAAGTAATACTTTGGAGTCATTTTGCCCACTTGTATGTCAATAAATTGAACAAACTCAATGATATAGTTGAATATTTACAAAAATATAAAGTGCCCAGATGAAAAGAAGAGGAAATTAAATATTTAATAAATATCTATTTAAAAAAGGAATTGAACAAGTCATCATTGATCTCCCTAAGAAAAAGTCTCCAGGTTCAAATGAATTCACAAGTGAATTCTTCCAAATATTCAAGGAATAGTTAGGTCCAATTACATATCAATTGTTTGAAAAAAAAAAGTGAAGATAAAATTCTACCAAATTCCTTTTATGACATCAATATGGTGCTGATACCAAACCCAGGAAAAATCAAAACAAATAAAGAAAACTATAGATCAAATTATCTAATGAATATTGATGCAAAAGTTTTTAATATTTTTTTAGCAAAGCAATTATAATACAACTAAAACGATATACTTTGATCAAGCAGTTAAGGCCAGTAATGGAGATTTGGTCCAAAAGAAGGAAATCTATCAGCATGTTTGATCATTTCAACTGAAATCATACAATAGATAATGAAAATGCTTTTGGCAAAATATATCACCCATTAATAGCACTAGAGAACTTGGAAATTAATGAATTGTTGTTTAAAATGATAAACAATATCCATCTCAACCTATCAACAAGCATTACATGTAATTGGAATAAACTAGAAGTATTTGCAATAAGAGCAGGGGAAAAATAAGGATGCCTATTATCCCAATGCTATTCAATATTGTATTAGAAATGTTAACTTTCCCAATGAGAGACAAAAATGAAATTGAAGGAATACAATAGGTAATGAAGAAACAAAACTATTGCTCTTTTGAGATGATATGATGGCATACCTAGAGAATGTTTAATAATCATCTAAAAAAACTACTAGGAACAATTAACAATTTTGTCAAAGTTGCAGGATTTAAAATGAACAAAAACAAATCATCACAATTTATATTCCCAACAAGACATTGCATCAAGAAATAAAAAGAGAAATTCCATATAAAGTAAATGCATACAGCATAAAATAGTTGGGAGTTTAACTGCCAAAGTAAGCTCATAAACTATATGAAAACAAATATAAAACATTTTCCACGTAAAAACAGCATGTCTAAATAATTGGACAAATGTCAATTGCTCAGGGCTAATATAATAAAAATGACAATTCTATCTAAATTAAATTATCTATTCATTACCACACATGGCAAACTTCTGAAAAAAATTTATAGAGCTCAAAAAAAGCAACTAAATTAATATGGATTAATAAAAGGTCAAGAATATAAGGGACTTAATGAAAAAAGTAGAAAGGAATGTGACCTCACTATACCAGGTCAAAAATTATAACACAAAATATCAGTTATCAAAACTAGTACTAACTAAGAAATAGATTGGTAGATAAGTGGAATAGATTAGGTGCAAAAGAAACAGCAGTAAAAAACCATAGCAATCTGCTGTTTGTTAAGACAGCAGTTTTGGGTGTTGGAACAAAGACTGAAGCACATTTTTTTTTATTATTATTATTATTTTTTTGGGGGGGTGCAGGGCAAATGGAGCTGGGTAGCCTTCCTGTGGCCACATAGCAGGGTGATCTGATCGTTGGGTGTCTGAGGCTGGATTTGGACACGGGTGCTCCTGATTCAAGCGCCAATGCTTTGTCTGCCACCCAGCCACCCCTACTATTATTACTATTTTATTTTATTTTGGGTCTTTTTTTTCTTTTTTTTTTGATTTTTGCAGGGCAGTGGGGTTCGGGTGGCTTGCATGTCATACGGCTAGGTGATTGTTGGGTGTATGGGGCTGGATGTGGGCTTGGGTGCTCATGGCATGAGGGCTGGCACTCTGTCCATTGTGCTACCTGGACATACCTACAATTATTGCTATTAATTTTTTTAATTTTAATTTTTTTTCTCTCCCCTTTACTTTATCACTCAAGCAAGTCTATATTTATGGAGGGTATTTCATTTACTCTTAAACAAGAATATTTTATTAATGTAAAAAATTATTTGTACAAAATGAGAATTAATATTAAATAAAATAAATAAAAAAACAAAAGATAGCAGTTTTGGGGATACAAACTTATGCTGATAAAAGCTGCTGGCAGATAGTGTGGCAAAACTAGGACTAGACCAACATCTCATACCCTATACCAAGATAAGTTTGAAATGGATGCAGGATTTAGATATAAATGATGATATCATAAGTCAATTCAGATAAGGTATAGTTTATCTGATAGATCTATGGAAAAGGGAGAAGTTTATGAACAAAGAAGAAATAGTGAACATAATAAAATTCAAATTGGATAATTTTGATTACATTAAATTGATAAGATTTTGCACTAATTAAACCAATGCAGCCAAGAATAAAAAGAAGGCAAAAAGAAGGGAAACATTTTTTTACAACTAATGTTTCTGATTAACAAATCATTTCTAATGATTATAAAGGACCGACTGAAATTTGTAGCAATACATGTCATTCCCCAGTTGAAAGATGGCCAAAGAATATGAAAAGCTAATTCTCAGATAAAGAAATCAATGTGTTCTATAGTCATTTGGAAAAATGTTCCTAATCATTATTGTTTAGAGAAATGCAAATTAAAACAACTCTGAGGTACCACCTTACATCTACTAGATTGACCGATTTGACTAAAAAAAGAAATTTGTCAATGATGGAGGGGATGTGGGAAAACTGGGAAACTATTCATTGTCGGTGGAGTTGTGAACTGTTCCAGACTTTCTGGAGGGTAATTTGGAATAACATACAAAGGGCAATAACGTATTCATACCATTTTATCCAATAATAACACCACTAGGTCAGTGTCCTAAAGAGATCACAAAAGTGGGTAAAGAAATTCAAATGTACAAAAATATTTGTATCACCTCTTTTTATAGTGGTAAAGAATTGGGAATTGAGGATATGCCCATAAATTAGGGGATAATTGAAAAAATTGTGGCACATGAATGTGATGGAACACTATTGTTCTGTAAGAAATCATGAAGGGAAATGACTTCAGGAAAAACCTTGAAAAAGTGGCATGAAGTGATTCTGAGTGAAGTGAGCAGGACCAGAACATTGTATATAGTAATACATTGGGTGATGATCAATTATGATGGATTTGGTCATTTCAGTAGTATATTATTCCAACATAATTCTTAGAGACTTGTGGTGGAAAAGCCAACCATATCCACAGAAGGAATCATGAAGTTTAATGATAAGCTTAAGGATAAAGCTTATACATTTCAATTTTAAATGACTGTCTTATGCATTGTGAATTTTTTTCATTCTTTTCACTTTTTTCACTTTTTTGCTGTGTTTCATTTTGATTCTTCTTTAAAAACATGATTAATATGAATTTTTGTTTGACATAGTAATATATGTATAACCTACATTAGTTTTTTTTTGTTAGGGGAGAGGGAAGAGCAGGAGGGAGGATTTGCAAAACTCAAAACCTGACAAAAATGATTTCCATAAGGTTGGAAAATAAACAAAATATTAAAAATTATCATTATTAATCATCTTTGGTAGGAAGACTTCAATGACAGGTTTTTGAAATGTGATTTCATTATTAGGTAAATTATATTTAAGGTTCTCTCTGTTAGTATACTGTGGATAATTTCAATTTGCATTTTATCAATAGATTTGAATATTATTAGAGAAACTTCTTGCCAAACTGAATAGAAATTATTGTATTTAACTTTTTTTCCCAGTATTTATGTGAAACTACTTTTGGATGACCTGGATGAGAGCCTGATTTATGGGATTACCTACTTTTGTATATTTTCTTAATTGTTTTTGTCATAGACCCCATTCATAGCATATTGAAGCATAAAGATCCCCTCTCAGTTTATTTTGATTGATAAAAATAAATACTAATTTTAATATTGAATTGAAGTTTAGTAAAATAAAATTATCATTTTAAATATTCATGAATCAATTGGATTTAAGGGATTCTCAATACTCAAGGCATGCTATTTATCTTTTTAAATTTTGTTTTATTGTTTTCAATGTCACCTCTAAATTTTTTCCCATAGATTCATTCTTTTTATCAGATATATCCTTTATCAATTTTTTTCTACTAATTCCTACAAAATTATCCCAATGTTTCTTATTTAATTTTTGTTTTATTTAATTTACTCGCATTTATTTCCTTTTAAACCATATTTAGAATTTTCAAGTTTTGAAATAACTGGGTATTTTTGTTTGTTTATTTTTTCATGTGACTATCTTCTTATTTATTTTCTTTCCTTTTAAATACAGTGGCCTTCTTGAGTCCTGATTATGAAATGATATTTGCTTATAATATAAGACCCTTTCCATTTTCAATGTATCATTTTAAGGCTTTTTTTAATTATTGTACTTTTTTTGATCTGATTTTCCCCCAGATTTCATATATGCCTATGCAAAGACTTACACCTATGGTTTTCTTTTAGCCATTTTCCTATTATTCTGATAATATTTTAAAATGATATAAAATATTTGGGCTTAGTAATGGACAATTATTCAGCTCTCTTAGAACACAGTTTTTCTTAAAAACCTTTCATTCTCATTCATTTTTTCAAACTTTGTTGAACTTATGTTAAATCAATCTATTGAAACTGTCATCTCAAATAAATCTACCTCGTTACTTTTCATACTCCTTGATTTGTCTATAAGCTTTGATGATGTCATCATTTTTTCTCTACCATAATTCTTTGATTTGTGTGATTTTGCTTCCATCTGGTTATAATACTGGCAATTTGACTGTTCCTTCTCAGTTTTCTTTGATTATCATCGAGATTCTTCCCACTAGTAGTGATGCCTTAAGTTCCAGTAGAGCTCTTTGTTCATTCTCAGAACAATTCTATAGGTACAGTTATCTCTATAAAATTACTTTCATTTGTATTGTATGGATATATGTATGTATATGTATGTATGTATGCCTTCCTACCTTTTTCTGTCTCTGTTTCTCTATGAATCTCTCTGTCTTTTGGTCAGTCTGTCTCTCTGCCCATCCCCTTATATTTTGGTCTTCATGTGCATATCCTTTAAAGCCTGCTGTATATTTATTTTTACATTATTGGGATTTTTTTCCTTTTTAATAACCTTTTCTTTTAATTTTTGGAATTAATTTCTGTAAATTCTTCAGTTCCAAATTTTTCTCCAAACTATTTTTTAGTTTCCCCAGTATATTTTGTCAAATGTTGAGTTCTTATCCCAGAAATTGGAGTTGTTGTGTTTAACTAACAGTAGTTTACTTTAGGCATTTTCTCATTTACCACTGTCTGTTTTGTAATTTATCTATTCCATTGATTTATCATTATATTTCTTAGGCAGTTCGAAATAACTTAATGATTGTCACTACATAATAAAGTTTTAGAACTGGTATAGTTTTAGGGCACCTTCCTTTGCATTTTTCATTAATTCCCCTTGCTCTTTTGTTCTTAAAGAAGAAATTTCCTTATTATTTTAGTGCTAAAAAATAACTTTTTGGGAAGTTTTACTGGTATATTACTGAATAAGTACATTAATTTAAGTAGAGTTTTCAATTTTAAGTACATAATTTTGGGTAAGCTATGTGCAATTAATATTCATTCCAATTCTTTAGATTTGACTTTATTCTTGTGAAAAGTGTCATGTAATTGTAATTACATACTTCCTGGGTTTGTGTTAACTGGATGATTCCTAAATGTTTTATATTACTTACAGATATTTTAAATAGAATTGCTTTTTCTATCTTTTGCTGATGTGTTTTGCTGCTAGTAAATAGAAATGTTAATGATTCATACAAAAGTTGCTTATTGCTTCAAGTAGTTTTTAGTTGATTTTTTTAGCATTCTCTAAATATACCATTATATTATCTGCAATGAGAAATAGATTTTTCTCTAATATTCTAGAAGCAGAAGGTAAAATGGAAATTTAAAGAATTCATCAATCGCCTCCTGAAAGAGATTCCAAAATGAAAACTGCTAGGGATATTATAGGCAAATTTCTGATCTCCCAACCTAAGGACAAAATATTGCAAGCAGCCAGAAAGAAACAATTCAATTATTGTGGGGTCCTATTCAGGATAACACAATATCTAGCAGTTTTTCCATTAAGGGATCCTAGGACTTGGAATATGATATTCTGTGAGGCAAAAGAGAATGAATAACAACAAAGAATCCACTCCCAGTAAAACTGATCATACTCTTTCAGGAAAGTTTGAACTAACCTCCAAATTATTTTGATGAAAATATCTGAACTGATGAAAAATTTTGGTATTCAAATAAGAGAATCAAGAAAAGTATAAAACTGTAAACAAGAAAGACAAATCATAAGGGACTTGATGTTGATCTGCTTATATGACTTCATGGAATGATGATCCTGATAACTTACAAAATCTTTTTTCATTTATTAGGATGGTTAAAAGTAGCATATGTACACAAGGGACATGTGGGAGTTTAATATGAAGAGATAATATATTAAAATGAAGTTAAAGGGTGAAAGAGAAATGGAGTGGGGGGAAAGGGAAAGGAGAAGGATAATGGAGTTAACTGTTTCTCATAAAAGAAGTGGGGGAAAAGTTATTAAAGTGTAGTGGGAGAAGGGTGGTGATTTTTGGAAATGAGTGAGTCTTACTCTCAGAAAAATTGATTCAGAGAAAGAATAATATACACACTCAGTTGAGTATAGAAATCTATCTTACGCTTGAGTAAAGTAGAAGCAGAAGGGGATGGGAGAAAGGGAGGAGGATGTGATAGAGAGAAAGATTATAAAAGAGGGTAGTCATATTCAAAAAATTTTGAGGAGGTACAGAGTGAAAAGAGCAAAAGAATAGAGTAAATGGGATTAGGGGAATAGAATAGAAGAAATATAGTTGATAATAGTAACTATGAAATAAAAGTTTCTCTGATAAATATTTCATTTTTTAAGCAAACAGAATGTTGTCAAATTTTTAAAAAATCATGTCTCAATAGATAAATGATCAAAAAATATGAAGAGTTTTCAGATGAGGTTATCAATGCTATTATGACCATATTTTAAAAAGTCCTAATTATTGATTGTGGAAATGCAAATTGGAACAGGTCAGATGTATTCTCTATGCATACTGGATTGGCTAATTGGACAGAAAATGAAAATTTGTATATATATAGGGAAAATGAGACGTTAGTGCATTGTTGGAGGAATTATGAAATGATTCAACAATTCTGTAGAGAAATTTGGAACTATGGTCCAAAGAGTTATAAAACCATAATTCCTTTTGACCTAGCATTGCTACTAAGTCTATATTCCAGACTAGATTAAAAATAGGAAGGTATATATAGTGATCTTGATACTGATATTTATCACGCATTCTCAGAGAAGAAAATGACATAAGTGAAGTGATATTATGATATGCACATGAATTGATTTTGAGTGAGAGGATGCTGTTATAAGTCACCAGCATCACTTTCTCCTCCAAAGACTTCTGCTTCCAGTGGCCAAATATGAATGAGGATGTTTGAAGATGTCCCTGGAAACAAAACACTCAAGATTAAGTGATATGCCCAAGGTGAAATAGTTCAGAAGTGTGAAGTGTCTGAAGTAGGATTCTCCTGACTCCAAAACCAGTTGTCTCTGTTCATTAGTGGTATGTCCATTAGTGGATGAAGAGAAATTTTGCAGTATGTGATTATGAGGAAATCCTATTCTGTCATAAGAAATAAGGAGGATGCTCTCAGTCAAATCTGGAAAGACTTACACACGCAGATGCAATGAGAAATGTACAAAATACAAAGTAATAGCAATATTGTAGGATGATCAGTTGTGTTTGCATTACCTTTTCTCAGCAATGTAGTGTCCCAAGATAATTCTAAAGGACTTATGAGAAAGAATATTATCTATCCCCAAAGATAGAGATGATGATGTCTGAATACAAATTAAAAATGTACTTTATTTTCCTTAAGGTTGCTGCAATTTTCTTGGGAGGGGCACTATGTTTGCTTTCACAACCTGACTATTATGTAAATGTTTTGTATGACTACACATTTTAACCATAATCAAACAAATTGCTTTCTGAATGAAGGGGAGTGGATGGGAAGAAAGGGGAGAATTTGTAACTCCAAGTTTTAAAAATGCAGTTAAAACTTGTTTTTATATGCAACTGGGGAAAAATAATATAAAGATAAAAAAGAGAAAATAAGTGACATAGCTTTGTTTCTTCATTGTCTATTCTAAATAATTTTTTCTTCTCTTATTGCTAAAATTAGCATTTCTAATATAATATGGATGATGCACATTTATACTGATCTTATTGCAAATGCTTCAGTCCTTTACTACAAATAATGCTTGTAGGTTGTTTTAATAGATACCACTAATTATTTGTTTTTTTTTTTTTTACATTTTTGCAAGGCAAATAGGGGTTAAGTGACTTTCCAGAGGCCAGACAACTAGATAATTATTCAGTGTCTGAGATTGGATTTGAATTCAGGTACTCCTGACTCCAGGGCCAGTGCTCTGTTCACTGCACCACCTGGCTGCCACAATAGTACTATTTTTTTTAAGGAAAACTATTTATTACTATTCTTTCTAGTATTTTAATAGGAATGCATACTGTATTTGTTACAAGATTTTTCAAAATCCATTGTGATAATCATAAGATTTTTCTTAGATAGTTTTGTTAATATTTTAAACCTTATTTAATAATTAATTTTCCAAATTACATCTTTAAAACTATTTTAACATTCTTTTTTTTGAATTCTAATTTCTTTCCCTTCCTATCTCCTCCTCCCCTCATTGAGAAAGTAAGCAATTTGATATAGGTTATACATCTGTAAACATACAAACCACACTTCCATGTAAGTCATTTTGTGAAAGAAAACACAGACCAAAACAAAAAATCTAAGAAAAATAAAGAAAATCTATCTTTGATCTTCATTCAAGCTCCACTAGTTCTTTCTTTGGAAATGGATAGCACCTTTCATCAAAGTCCTGCAGAATTTTCTTGGGTCTTGGTGTTGCTGAGAATAGTTGTCATTCATAATAAATCACCAAATAATATTTCCATTACTTTGTACAATTTTCTGCATCTTCTCATTCAACTTTGCATTAGTTCATGAAAATCTTTCCATGCTTTTTTCTGAGAGCATTCTGTTTTTATCTTTGTTTTTTTAAGATAGCAAAAAATATGCTTCAATCTGTATTTAGATACCATCAGGTGTTTCTTGCAATATGTATTACATTATTTGTCATAAGGTTTTCAGAGTTGTGTTGGGTCACAGCAGATCATACTACAATATTGTTGTTATTTTATATACATTGCATTTCATATGTCATTTTTTTATGTACAACTATCCAGGTTCTACTGATTTATTCATCATTTAATAGAATAGGATTTTATCATAATCGCACACCATAAATTCTTCAGCCATTCCCCTACTGATGAGCATCCCCTCAATTTCCAGTTCCTTGCTTGCAGGAAGGAGATGCTATAAACATCCTTAATCACATGGTATAGACCTAGTATTGGCCTTGCTAGGACAAATGTTATGCATAGTTTTATATCCCTTTGGACGTAGTTCCAAATTGCTCTACAGAGTGGTCAAATCATTTCTTAATTCCTCCAACAGAGCATTATATCTTATTTTGCTACATGCCCTCCTACATGTATTTTTTTAGCCAAACAGGTATAAAATAGTATCTCAGAATTACTCTAATTTGTATTTTTTGAATCAATGTTAATATTTTTTAATATGGCCATAGAAAACATTGACAACCTCATCATAAAACTGTTTATATCTTTTGATCATTTATCTAGTAGGGTATGACATTTAAAAAAAATTTGAGAAATGAGACCTTTTTCTGATTAACTTGTTTCAATATTTTCCTGCAATTATTATTGCTAGCCCTTTCCCCTCTATCTTATTCTCCCAAATCCCCACTTATTCTATTCTCTTTCTTTTTCTTGTTCCTTCTCAAAAGTGTTGTGCTTAGGACTAACCCAACCCATAAACTTTCTTCCCCTACATCACTACCCATTTTCTCCCATTCCCTTCCCTTCTGACTTTCCTCTAGGTATGCTAGATTTCTATGCTCAATTGATTGTTTAAGCTTTTCACTCTCTGATTTAATTCTGATGAGAGTAAGGTTCATTCACATTCCCTTCCCCTTCCTCTCCAGTATAAAAAGCTTTTTGTCATATTAATAACTTACCAAGTCTACCTTTCCCTTTTCCTTTCTGCCACTACATTCCTCTCTCACCTCTTAACTCTGTCTTCTAATATATTACTCCTTCATATTCAACTCTGACCCATACCCTGTCTATATAGGCTCTGTCTAATCATCCTAATAAAAGACAAAGTTAATAAGAGCTATCAGTTTCATCTTCCCATACAGGAGCATAATCAATTCAACATAATTGAAGCCCTTATAGATTCCCTTTCCTGTTTCCCTTTGTATGTTTTATTTGAGTCTCATATTTGAAGAACAAAATTATGTTCAACTCCTCAAGAAAGTTTGACTAGGGCAGCTAGGTGATGCAGTGGATAGAGCACCAGCCCTGGAGTCAGGAGTACCTGAGTTCAAGTTCAGCCTCAGACACTTAATAATTTCCTAGCATGTCCAATCGAACTGGCTAGTTAATTTTTGGTTGCATCCAAGTTCTTTAAGTTCTTTTGTCTTTTAGAATATCATATTGACAGCCCCTCTTGTTCCTTTAATGTAGAAATAACCAAATTGTATGATGTCTTGGGGTGTAATATTGTGTGTCACCATATCTTTTTGTGTGTTCTGCCATTCAAGAATTTATTTAGACTCATTATTTAAAGGTATTTAGAATGGTTTGAAGGAAAACTTGGCTATTCCCTACCTTCACTCTGTCATCTTGTCTCTGCCCCCTAATTTTCCTAATGTTGATCCAATCCTGCATTCCTGGCATGAATTTCACCTGGTTATACAGTAAAATCAGATGTTAAATTATTGTAACAGCTTTGCTTATATATCATTTAAATTTTTTCATCAATATATTATTGAAATTGACCTATCACTTTTTTTCTTTGTTTTGACTGTTTCTGATTTAGGTAACATCATATTGTTGTCATAAAAGAATTTGACAGGGATCCTTCTTTTCCAAATTTTCCTTATAGATTACATACATTTGGAATTAATTTTCAAGTATTGTTTAGCAGAATTCACATGGAAATTCTTTTGGAATTAAGAATTTTTTTCTGAATGAGTTCATTAATGGCTTTTTCCCCTAAAAAGTGTTTATTTAAATATTTTATTTCATCTTTTATCTAATCAATTTATATTTTCATAAATATAATTCAATTTGCCATATACTGCTAAATTTAGTGGCATATAGTTGTCTAAAATATTTCTGAATTGTCACTTTGATATTCTTTTCATTGGTGATGAATTCATTCTTATCATTTATATATCAATAAATTGGTTTTCTTTGTTTAAAATCAAATTAACCAAAGGTTTATTTATTTTCCTTTTTTTAATAAAACCAACAATTCATTTTATTATTTGTTTAATAGAATTTTATATTATCAATTTTATTAATATTTTTGATTTTCAGAGTTTCCAATTTGGTATTTAATTTTTTTTGTATTGAGTTTTTTATTTTTTATTTTTCTAAGTTTTTGGTTGCATTTCCCATTCATTGATCTCTGATTTTTCTTTTTCATTCATGCAAGCTTTGAGAGATGCACAATTTCCCTTAAGAACTACTTTGTTTGCTTCCCAAAAGTTTTGGTACATTATCTCATTATTGTCATTCTCTTTCATCAAATTAATGATTATTCTATAATTTCTTTTGGCATTATATTTACCAGTTTTCAATTATTTTTTAATCTGTCTTCCCATGACTCTTTATTTATTTTATATAATTTCTTTTTTATCATGTTCTGAAAAAGATGCATCCAATATTGCTGACTTTCTGCATTTGATTGTGAATTTTTTTATGCCCTAATATATGATCAGTTTTGTTTAGGAGTCATGTACCAGTGTGAAAAAAGGTATATTCCTTTTTATTCCAATGCAGTTTTTTACCATAATATCCAAACTTTATAAAGTGCTATTCACCTCCTTAATGTCTTTCTTGTTCTTACTGTGGTTAGATTTATTTAATTCTGAGAGAATGAAGTTGAGGCCCTCCACTAGGTGAGTTTTCAGTGATTTCTACCTGCAAGTCACTAAGCTTCTCTTCTAAAACTCTAGACACTATTTCACTTGGAGCAAATATGCTTAGTATTGATATCACATTGTCTATGGTACCTTTTTGGCAAGATGTAGATTCCTTCCTTGTCTCTTTTATTTAGATCTATTTTTGCTCTGTCTCAGATCAGGATTGCTACCACACTTTTTTTCTTTTTATTGTCCTTTTGTTTTACTTCAGATGAAACTTAATAGATTCTGATGCAATTTGTTACCTTTTCTCTGTATATATCTCTCTGTTCCATATGTATTTCTTCTTAATAACATATTTTTTGTGACCTGTTTTTTAATCTCCTCTTTCTGCATCTGTTTTATGAAAAAGTTCATCACCCACACATTCTCAGTTATGTTTACTAACTCTATATTTTCCTCCATTTTTTTTCCAGTTTAATTTTTCTCTCTCTTTTCACCCTATCCCTCCTTCTGACTACTTACTCCCACAATTGCCCCTCTTTTCTAGCAGTTACATTTTACATTCCTTTTTCTCTTATTTTCCTCTCTTTTTCTGCTTTCTTTCTGACCTACTTTATATAATCCCCCTTTCCTTTCTGTTAGCTTTACCCCTTCTAATTTACACAATTGAATGTGAATGTCATTCCCTCTTTGAACCAAATCGAATGGGAGTAAAATTCAAATAATGTTCACCCTTCCCTCTTTTATCATATTTAACATTTTATATCATCATATCAAATTCAACTCATAATCACATTTTATCTAAGGGCACTACTTATAACTTTAAGAGTTACAAGTATTACCTTTCTGAATAGATATGTAAACAGGTTAATTTTATTGAATAAGATTTTTTTTCTTTTCTGTTTTCCTTTTAATGAATCTTGTACTCGAAGACAGAATTTTCTATTCATTGCTGGTACTTTTATCAGGAAAATTTGAAAGTCTCAAAGTTCATTGAATGTCCATCTTTCCCCTTAAATATTTTTCCCAATTCCCTCAATTTTTATAGGAAGTTGATTTTTGATTATAATACAAGTTGCTTTGCTTCTTGAACATCATATTGCAAGCACTTGATGCTTTTAATGTTTCTACATCATGCAGTTCTGTGTAATTCTGTCTGTCTCCTTGTTATTTTGACTGCTTCTTTTTGACTGCTTGCAGTATTTCTTCCTTGAACTGATAATTCTAGAATTTGTTTTATGATTTGATTTATCTAGATCTGATAGCGGGAGGTTGAGGTCTCCCACTAGTAGAGTGTTTCTGTCTATGTCTTCCTGTAATTCTTTCATCTTCTCCTCTAAGAATTTGGGTGCTGTCCTGCTGGGTGCATATATATTCAATATTGAAATGACTTTATTGTCTATGGTACCTTTTAGGAGGATAAAGTTTCCTTCCTTATCTCTTTTAATGCTATCTATTTTTGCTGCTGCTTTGTCTGAGATAAGGATTGCTACCCCTGCTTTTATTACTTCAGCTGAAGCAAAATATATTTTGCTCCAACCTTTTACCTTTACTCTATATGTATCTCTCTGCTTCAAATGAGTTTCTTGTAAGCAGCATATTGTAGGATTCTGGCTTTTAATCCACTGTGCTATTTACTTACATTTTAAGGGAGAGTTCATCCCATTCACATTCAAGGTTATGATTACTAATTCTTTATTGCCCCCTGTGCTATCTTCCCTCTGTTTGTATTTTTCCCCTTTACCCCCCTTTTATCCATATTCCCCAGTATTTTGTTTTTGAATATCACCCCCTTCAGTGTGTTTGCCCTCCTATATCACTCCCTCCCCTTTCTTTCCCCTTTCCCTGTTCTCTTCCCTTCCTTTTGTTATTTCCCCTTATTTCCTCCACTCCCCTTCCCTTTCTCTGTGCCCCCTCCCCTTTTCCCCTTTTACTTTTTGAAAGGTTAGATGTTTTATAAGTTAACTGAGTATGTGTAGGTTGACTTTAAGCCAAGTCTGATGAGAAGAAGATTCAGGTGTTTCTCCTCTTCTCCCTTCTTCCCCTCTATTACCATAGGTTTTTTGCACCTCTTAGTGTAATGAGATTTGTCCCATTCAATCAACTCCCTCCTCCCATCTCTTTCCTGTCCCCCTTTTTAGGGAGGTAGTATATATTTTTTTAGATCATTCTATCTAAGTCATAGAAAATTCTGAGTGTCTATCCCTTTTAGTTCAATATATTCTGTTGAATAGAGTCCAAATTCCTGAGAGTTATTAGAGTCTTTCTCCCCAGCGGAGTTAAAGCCAGTTACATCCCATTAGATATCAGTCTCATTGATCGGTCATGGATGTCCAGCATTTCTGGCTAGGTATATTGTCTCTGTTAGAGTTACATCTCTCAGGATTCTCAGGATTTATGAGAGTCTCTACTCCCCCCACCCATGCTGGGATATAGCCAGGTTCAACTTGCTGGATTGCATTTTTTTCCTTTTACTGCCCCCCCTTTTTTTTTTACCTTTTCCTGTGTCCCTTGAACCTCCTATTTGATATCCAAATTTTCTGTTTAGCTCTGGTCTTTTCATCAGAATTTTTTGGAATTCTTCCATTTCATTAAATGTCCATCTTTTTCCCTGGAAGAGAAGGCTCAGCTTTGCAAGAAAGTAGATTCTTGGCTGCATTCCAAGCTCCCGTGCTCTTCGAAATATCTCATTCTAGGTCCTTCAATCCCTTAAAGTTGATGCAGCCAGGTCCTGTGTGATCCTTAATGTGCCTCCTTGATATTTAAATTGTTTCTTTCTGGCTGCTTGCAGGATTTTCTCTTTTATCTGATAGTTCTGGAGTTTGGCCACAACATTCCTTGGTGTTTTCCTTTTAGGATCTTTTTCTGGTGGGGATCGATGTACTCTTTCAATAACTACTTTGCCCTCCAATTCCATGATGTCAGGGCAGTTTTCCATCACTAGATCCTGTAATATTAAGTCCAGACTTTTTTTCTCGTCAATGTTTTCAGGAAGTCCTATAATTTTCAGGTTTCCCCTCCTTGATCTATTCTCAAGGTCAGTGGTTTTGTTGATGAGGTATTTCACATTTGCTTCTATTTTTTCTATTTTTTGATTTTGTTTAACTGACTCTTGCTGTCTCATGGAATCATTAGTTTCTGTAGACCGCATTATTTTTGGGGGGGGAGGAGTTTTCTTCATTAACCTTTTCCAATTGGTCGATTCTACTTTTGAAAGAGCTTTCCATTTGACCAATTAAGGTTTTGAGAGAATTAATTTCTTTATGCATTTGCTCATTTGAGGATCTGAGAGAATTATTCTCATTTTCTAATTGTCCAATTGATGATCTGAGAGATTTATTCTCCTTTTGTGTTTGTCCAATTGTACTTTCTAAGGTTTTGTTTTCTTGTTGCAAGGTATTAATCATCTCCCCAAAATTTTCCAGTTGATTTTTAAACTCCTTCCTTATTTCTTCAAGGAAGTCTTTCTGTGCTGGAGACCAGATTGTGTTCTCCTCAGATGTTCCAGGTCTCTCTGGGTTGGGGTCTTCCCCTTCCATGAATTTTTCAATGGATCCACCTTTCAGCTGACCCTTCTTCGTTATGCTAAGACCTTGAGTTGGGTGGGGCTGGTTCACCTGGGCTTGGGATCTCTAAAGGCTTTACTGAGTGCAGTTTCTCTGCTGGCCAGTATGAGGTGCTGGTTGCCCTCTCTGGGGCGTCTGTGACCTTGGTTGTGAGGCCTTCTCCCTTTGCTTGAAGGAGGGAATTGGAGCTATTAAATTCTTTTGCCTTCAATCAATGGTGGGCTTTACCCTGGCCTGAGGTCATTCCTCAGCTGGGCTGGTTCTTTGGCTCACACACCTGGGCCTGAGGCAGAAATAATTTGCATTTGTTTGGGAGGAGGCCTCAGTGCAATGGAGGCATGGGCTCAGAGTTTCTCAGACCTGAGGAGGCTAGGGATGGTGTCCATAGCTGTCCTAAACCAGACCTCACCCCGCAGCCCCTTCCCCAAGCTCCAGGGGGACAGAACCAACACCATTGCCTCTGCTTCCCTGAGGACCCAAGCCCCCTTCATCCAGCCCCACCACTGATCCAGCAGGTCTGGCTCTCGGGCTCTCAGACTCCCAGTTCTGATTCAGCTGTTGGTCTGGCTGATCTTCCCTGGGAGCTCAGACTCACCTGCCGGTATTCAGCCAAGGCTGCTGCAGGAGACAAATCCTGAGGCAGATTTTCCTCTCCTGGCTTTTCTTTCTGGGTTTCCTGGTTCAGATTTCTTTTAAGAGGTTTGTTTCATGTGATAGATGGGGAAGAGATCAGGAGACTTTAGAACTGTGCCTGTCTTCTCTCCACCATCTTGGCCGGAAGTCTAATTCTAGAATTTGACTAGAATATTCCTTGGAATTTTCATTTTGTTCCAGGATATGAAAGCAATATTTCCTGATAATTTCATAAAAGATCCTGGATAGACTATTTTTTCAAGATTTTCATTAAGTGTTTATGAATTGTTCATTAATTGTTAAATTATGTCTCCTGGATCTGTTTTCTAGGTCACTTATTTTTAACAATGAGGTATTTCAAATTTTGTTCTATTATTGAATTTTTAGGGTTTATTGAGTCTCATGCCTTCCACTTGCCAAATTCCAATTTTTTTTTAGGTTTTTTTTTTTTTTTGCAAGGCAATGTGGTTAAGTGGCTTGCCCAAGGCCACATAGCTAAGTAATTATTAAGTGACTGGGGCCAGGTTTGAACTCAGGTACTCCTGATTCCAGGGCCAGTGCTCTATCTGTTGTAACACCTGGTCACCTCTAAATTCCAATTTTTAAGGATAATTTTCTTAAGTTAGACTTTTGCTGCTATATTTGTATTTGTTCAATTCTACTTTTAATGGAGTTGATTTATTGAACTGATTTTTTCCTAATTTGACCAATTCCATTTTTAAGGAATTGTTTTCATCACCCAATTTTTGTACTTCCTTTTCCAAACTATTGACTCTCTCGTGTAACATATATATTTTCCAAATTTTTCTTCTTCCTCTCCTACTTGATTTTTGAAATTCTTTTTGATTTCTTCCAAGTGGACTTTTTGGACTTTAGAGCAATTCATATTCTCCTTTGTGGCTTCACATATAAGCATTTTACCACTGTCCTCATCTACATGAATGTCTTTTGATCTTCCTTGTTGCCATAGTGCCATAGTAGGTTTCTATAGTTTTTTTTTTTTTTATTTCTTACTCATTTTCATCCTTTTTAGTGGTTTTTAAAGTTGACTGTTGTTCTTGGGGCACAAGAAGAATTATCTTAAGTTTTTATGCTATGGGCCAGAGGTGGGGGTTGCTAGTTTTCTGTGCTAGGGCTTCAGGTGCTTGAGACTTGCTCCCTACACTTTGATATCTAAGTATAGTTGCTCTTTTTGTGCAGGAATTCTGTAATTTGCCTTCTCTGATATACCTAGAGACCTCACAGGTCCCGCTTTGCCTCTGGTCTGCTGAGCCAGAACCAAGTAGACCCAGTGGCTAAATTGCACAGTGTCTAAGAGATTTCTGTAAGCTTCAATGTACTTCACCTGTACTGGACTATGATCCCCTTCTGAGATAAGATCTGAGACAGATCTTATATTTAATACTGCTGAGCAGTCCTTTCTTTTTTTTTTCTTTTGTAATCAAGATTTTATTAGTTCATTTGGTCATCAGTACATAGACACTATGAATAAATTTTACATTTAAAAAATGCTAGAAAAGTCTAAAAATTATGTAGTTGTAATCTTTTTCTAAACTGTTATTCCAGTGACTTTTCTTACTTTGGAAGCAATTCTCCCTAAAAAGTAGTCACCAAATACCAGTATCCTGAATATAGATAAGGTATTTGATCTTTTACAAAGCAAGGTTCCAGCAATTCTGTATTTAATAAAACTACACTCATTATAAACATTTTCCAGTCTTTTACAGTACATTAATAAAGTTACCAGAAAAAAATTGTACCACTATTACCAAAGATGACAATGTCACTGATAGCACACAATTTTGAAAGGGAGAGCCAACACCAGGGAGCCATTTTATTTAGGAAACAATTATACTGAAAGACAAGATGGATACAGATTAATCAAAATAAGATCTTTAAAATTCATGGTCACAACTCCAAATTACTGTCTCTGTTTCATTTAATTTGATGTAAGAATTACCTATGCAATGTTAAGTCTATGCAGAAGACATGAAGCATTTTCCTAATCAACAGACTATTAATTGCTGGTTGTATTAAAACAAACAAACAAAAAACCAAACTGATAATCAGCACATGATCTCACGTTTTTAAATAGGACTCTAAATAATGCCACTTTAGATTGGCTTCACTTATTTAAATGTTTTAAAACATTAATGTGATGAGGTGGGACTGCCTCCTTCTTAAAAATGTGTTTCTAGAGAGCTACTAAAAAACTGGCATTTGTAAAATAGTTGATAAAAATATTCCTCTGAATTCTATAAAAAGGGAGGTTACAGGGACAATTGTTAAGATTTTTATAAGATGTTATTCAGATTTGGTTTCTTTCTCTCCTGCTGAATCAGAGGCTGGAACCTCTTCATTTTTAGTTTCTCCATTTTCTGCAGGCAAATCATCTTTCTTCTCTTCTTGGTTGGTAGCTTCTGCTTGTTTTCCTTTTGCTCCTTTTTTCCCTTTTGTGCGAACTTTTTTGTCCTCAGATTTAGCCTTCCCAGCTGTCTTTTGGGGCTTTGGTTCCACCTTTGCAAGGGCTGGTTTAGCTGACAATCTGGCCGACCTCCTCTTGGGCTCCTCCCTTACATCCCCTTCTGCGGAGTTGCCCTTCCTCTTGGGCATGTTGGCTGCTGCGCGGGGACCGGCTCCCTCTCCCCAGGAGTGGCGGGGGTCTGGGGTCCCAGGCAGAGGGCCACGGCGGCGGGAGCTTCTACTGCGGCGGCTTCCAGGGCCCATGTGCTCTTCCTCCTGCCGCGGGGCTCGGAGCCCCAGTGGGAGCAGTCCCAGAACTCTGAGCAGTCCTTTCTAGATGTCTTCTGCTAGAAAACGTTTTCACTCCTTTTTTGTAGTTTTTGGCACACCAGAATCCATTTAAAGATTCAATCCAAGAGAAACTAAGGAGAGCTTGGGCAACTACCTGGCTTCTCTCAGCCATCTTTTCTAGTATACATTTTGCCATTATATTCAAATATCATTTCAAATTCAATTTGTGCCAGATTTACTATTTTCCTCATTTAATCCTATACTGCCCCACAAATCCTCTTTTTTAAATCAAGATTATCTCAACTTTTTTTAATCATTCAAACACCACAGCCATACATATTTTTAAAATTTTCTCCTCACTAAATCATTTTCTGATTATCTTTAATTCTATTTACTCAATACTTTTTACACTGTTTATCTTCTCTGCACCAAAATGGCCAGTACTTTAGAGTTTTCCTTCATATTCCTTTGTAAAAACCAAAGATGTCAAATGCACAGTCAGTGAAATGTAAGACTCCTACATGAAATATAACCAAATTAAATGTATCTATAAATTTTAAACGAAATAAAAAATATCTATCATAGTATTTGTCTTTAAGTCACATTTGCTGCCATGAGCTGTCCTTTTCAATTTGAGTTAGAACTGGTTAGGATGATTGTCTTTTAATCAGAGTACCTTTAATTCTATCTCCCTTCTTTAATCCATACTGCATTACTGCTAACATTATAGTCACAAGGGAAAATCTGAATCAGAGATTACCTTGCTCAAAGATCTTCAATGATTCCTTATTATTGTCTCTAACATTAAAGAACAAGCTATCTAACTTTGTACTGAAATCTTTATGTAGTGTTGTTTCAAATTCCCTTTTCAGTTTTATTTCATGAAATTCCCCATTATGCACTCTGCATTATAAATGCCTGACTTACTAGTTATTCCATAAGCACAAAATTTTCATTATTGTTTCTAGGTTCACAACTGGAATATATTCTGTCCTCCCCTTGACTACTCAGAATGTCCATCTACCGTTTTATATAAATCTAGTTGCACATAAAAGGTGCTTAATAAGCACATACTGACTTTTGGTCAAGTTACTATAGAAGAAAATCACATTTTTCTAAGTGTCTTTTTATATTCTTTATGCACAATCAATAACAGTGAAAACCCTTGTATATTAAAATCTATTTCTAGGACCTGTGTTCCTATAATCAAAGTAGTATGGAGGATACAAATCTGAAGAAAATATATTCTATCCCAAGCATAGCCTCAATTGTATGAGGAAGGAGAGAGGAAATGCATACAAAGTCATACATTCATATCTCTCTATTATTAGTTTAAGGAAGACCTCAAGTTTAAAGCGGCCTATCTGTGTCAAGAAGAGTCCTTATGTGACAAGACTCTAAAGGATGTAAACTAGATATCTCTACCCTTTCCTTACTTTAGCCCACTCCAGGGGAGATTGTTTTATTCCTGACATGCTCCTCCCCTTCCCCCCAAAGATAGAGAAACCTCATGAAAAATAACGTAAGTGAAAAAGGGCAAAGAAATTGTATGTCATTCTGTGTTCAGATACCGTCATCTCTGTCTATGGGAAGGATCGTATTCTTTATCATAAGTCCATCAGAGAAGTTGCTTCAATATTTTTTCCCACAGTTCCTATTGCTAATTGCATTTCTCTCATTCTATCCCTTCCCCCTCCCATTTATTTTCTCTGTTGGGTAGGATAGATTTTTAATCCCAATTGGGAATCTATGTTATTACCTTTCTGGGCCAAATCCATTGAGAATAGGATTTACTCAGTGTTGATACACTCCTTTGTTTTCTTCTATTGTAATAGGTCACTGTATCTATTCATCTGGTGTTATTTATCTAAGAATGCCTAGTCTTATTGTATAGTGCTTCTTATTATATATTTATTGTTTTCATTCTGTCTTATACCTATGACCCCTTATCTCATAATCAATAAGTACACTCCCCTCTTCTATCCTATTAGAAATATACTTCTCAAGATTCATAAATCACATCAAATTATAATTGATTTATGCTGCCCCCTTTTTGTAAAGCACCCTCTCCTAAGATTCAGTCCTCATAAGCCAAAGCATCATGCAAAATCAAATAGTTTCATGAACCATTTATACCTCCCCCAAAATACACTCCCTCTAATTGTAGCCAAAGCATCAAACAAAGCAAAAATTGGTTCATGATATTTTCATGTTCCCTTAAGTACATTTTCTCTCTATTTCTCTAGAATACTCCAACCATACTCCAAACAAAGTATTGTACTCCTCTTTCCATTTTAACCTTCAATGGTAGCATTATGATCCTTGTTTACTGAAGGATGGATTAAGGTAAGATCATTTCCTGAACTATTTTCGACTAACCCTTCCAAGTACACTCTCACCCTCTGTCCCTATTGTACTACAATACTCCTTAATTAAAATATCCAGTAAAGTAAGGTCACTTTTTGACTTACTTATGTATAGCGACTCCAACAACTCTCCCACTTCTCCGTCTCTTAAGGAAATACTACCATCATATTTGAACATCTCATTTATACCCATAGCCCCTAAGTAAAATACCATCACCTACATTCAATCAACCCTTGAACTATACTAAAATAAATATAATTCTCAAGAGTTACAAGTGTTATCTCCTTTGTAGATATGTATACAATTTAATGTCCTTGACTAACATTTGTTTTAAAAGCCTTTCTGTTTACCTTTTTATGCAACTCTCAAGCCTTATATTTGAAAATCCACATTTCTTTTTAGTTCTGTTCTTTTTAATCAGAAAATTTTGGAAGTCCCTTACTGCATTGAAAAGTCATAATTTTTGGCAACTAGGTGGTGCAGTGGACAGATCACTGGCACTGGAGACAGGAGGAACTGAGTTCAAATGCAAGCTCAGAAACTTAATAATTGCATAACTCAGTGACCTTGGACAAATCACTTAACCCCATTGCCACAAATAAAGAAACAAACAAAAAACAAAAAAAGAAATAAAATTTAAAAAAGAAAAAAGAAAATTCATCATTTCAGGGGTAGTTAGGTGGAGCAGTGGATAGAGCACCATCCCAGGAATTGGGAGGATATGAGTTCAATTTCAACCACTTAATTACTTAGCTCTGCAACCTTGGGCAAGTAACTTAACTCCACTGCCTTGCAAAAAATCAGCAAAAACAAAGAAGAAAATGCATGATTTCCCTGTCAGAATATTCTGTTTTGCCTGTTAGTTAATTTTTTTATTGTAATACAATACATTTTGTCCTCTGAAATATAACATTCCGTTAATACTGAACCTGATAAGTTCTAAGCAATTTTTATTGTGCTTCCTTTGTATTTAAATTGATTCCTTTTTGGCTGCTTATAGTATTTTCTCCTTTAGTTTAGAATTTTGGAATTTGACTATGATACTCCTTGGAGTTTTTATTCTGGGGCCTCTTTCTTCATTTGTTCATTAAAGACTTTCAAAGACTATTTTGTCTTCTTGATCTTGTATTTTAGGACAGTTTTCCATGATAATTTCCTGAAAGATATGTTTCAGGCTCTTTTTAAAAATATATTGTTTAGAGTATACCAATAAATTTTTGGATCATCTAACTTGGATCTATTTTGCAAGTCATTTATTTTTTTCCTAAAAGATATTTTCAATTTTCTCCAATTTTTTCTGCTTTTTAATTTTGTTTGATGAGATATTGGTAAACTATAGTGTCATTACACCCTACTTGACCAATTCTAATTTTTAGGGTTTTATTTTCTTCAGTTGCTTCTTTTTTTTTTCCAGTCGGTTAATTTTATTTTTTGTTGTTACATTCTTTTTCCAGTAGGTCATTTTTTTTTTACTTTTAAAAGGAGTTAAATTATTCAATCAATGTTTCATAATTCTGCTACATGTCTATCATTTATTTTTTCAAATTTTCTTCTTCCTCTCTAATTTCTAAAAAATATTTTAATCTCTTCCATGAGGCTTGGATCTGAATCAAATTCATAAACTCCTTTGAGACTTTCCAAGTAGGAAATGTATCTATACTTTCTTCTTCTGAGATGGTATTTTTATCATTTCTATCTGAACAAACCATTGCATAGACAAAGCCTGGACATTCAAGAGGATACAGATCTCTGAACAAGCAAACACCTTGGCAAGTGTTAAGCCAGACCAGACCTCAACCCCAACACAAAAAGCTAGGGACTATACTCCCTATACCCCAAGAGCCCAGCTTAACTCTCAAAATGAGAAAAACAAAGAAAATAAAAAATAAAGCTACTGTTGGCTCTCCAATATGCATCAAGATCCAGACTTTTGGGGAAACAAAAACAACAAAAGATTTCAATATACTCTTAAAATAATTTCCCTGAATTACAGGAAGTACTAGAAAATTTGGTTGGTTTGTTCTTATCCTTCTTTAACAAAGAAGACCAAAATGACATCACTATATTAGAGAATTTACAGTGAGTCTGATTGTTGTTGATTAGACAATGTGAGCTCAAAATGCTCTTCTACTGCTCAAGCACAAATAGTCCATGTGACATCTTTTCTGGTTTCTCTAAACTTACATATTTTTTTATTTCTTTTGAAGTGCTTCAATTTTCCATGTTTAAAGTGCATAAAACCCCTCTCTGATGAGGGCATGTCATACGGAACAGGCCTGTGTCAGTAATTCTCCTGTTCTGTAATCAATTTTAACTTTTTTAATAGAGACCTTCAGGCCTCAATATTACTTCTTCTGATCTTCTAGTGAACACTTGTCCTTTGTGAGTTCTATATAAAATAATCATTTTTAGCAAGCACATGTTTGGCATTCTAACAACTTGACCAGCCCCTGTTTGAATTCTTGAAAATATAGCTCAAGAAGGACTTCAGTGTCTGGTATCTTCTCCTGCCAGATGACTTTCAGAATATAAATAGAATTGATTCAGTTTCCTGAGGTGACACTGATTGATTGTCCAGTTTTCACAATTTATCCAGTATAACAATGAAATCAGCACAATGGGTCTGCAGACCTTCAATTTGGTAGTCAGTCTAATACCTCTTCTATCCCACACTTTCTTTTGGAGTCTCCCAAGAGAGAGAGGAAGCTCTGTCAACTTCAATATCAATGTATACCTCCCTGGAAAAGACAGTCAAGGTAAGTGAACTTATCCAGAGTATTTAAAATTTCTCCATTTGCTGTTTATTGATGGTTCCACATATGGATCATTGGCTGGCTGATGGAGACCTGTGTTTTCTTGGTATTAATTGTTAGGTCAAAATTAACATAAGAAGCACAGAAGTTGCAATCTTTGTTGCAAGTTGGCTTCAGAGGCTTCATTGAGCTCTCAATCACCTGGAAATAGAAGGTAATGCAGCAACACTCCCTCCACTTTGATCTTGACCTGTATCCTTTTCAAGTTAAAAATCTTGTCATCAGTGTTGTAGTTGACCTTGATGTAGTATCTATCCTCATTGAAGATGTTTGATAACATGGTAGAATAAATGAAATTAAAAAGCATGGGAGCAATTTCCCATCTAGATGGCAGAGAGAAGGCACTGTTTTAAACACTCTCGCCTTCTCCTCAGAACAGACATGAAACAAGCCTCTTAACAGATTTTTGGATTGACAGAACTGACAAAAGAACAGCAAGGGGGAGTGTGGCATGACTGGAGCATAGAGCAGAGTACCAGCTCATGGGTGTCAGGATGAGTTCCGGGGGCTAAAGTGAGAACCGCAGTGGTGGGGAGTGGAATTTCTGCCTTTGTAGTATGGGTAGCCTGGGAAAGTTCCAGCATGACTGCCCAAGATGTCCATTCAACCATAAATACTCTGTGGTTTGTCTATTTAGCCTGAAATGGGAGCCCCTCTGTTCCTAGAGGAGCCCCCAGCATTCCTGTGGGAGGATCTGGCTTTTTCCAGTACAAACACAGAAACAGCCACAGGTGTTTGCACCCTTCCCAAAGGTCTGGGTGTAGGTGGCAGGACATCCCCATAGCTGATTATACAATTAGAGAAACATTCTGGTGTTTCCATCCATGACAACCTAGACCAGTGACTGGGTTTGGGAGAACAGCCCAGATCCAGCCAAAGACACATGGAGTTTGCCAACTGACACCTCCATTGCAGAAAGTTCACAAAAGGCTTCTGACTTCTTTACTGGTTGGTCCACTGAGTAACCCCTAGAGATAAGAATTATAACTATGATGTAAATGGAATGAGCTCTCCCATGAAAAGGAAGTGGATAGCAGAGTGGATGGATTTAACTACACAAAACCTACAATATTCTTTTTACAAGAAACACATTTGAGGCAGAGAGATGTTCACAGAGTAAATTTAAAAGACTGGAACAGAATATATGCTTCATCTAAAGGTAAAAAAGCAGGGGTAGCAATTCTTATCTCAGACAAAGCAACTGCAAAAATAAATCTCATTAGGGGCAGCTAGGTGACATAGTGGATAAAGCACTGGCCCTGGAGTCAGGAGTACCTGGGTTCAAATCTGGACTCAGACACTTAATAATTACCCAGCTGTGTGATCTTGGGCAAGCCACTTAACCCTATTTGACTTGCAAAAACCAAAAAAAAAAAAAAAGAACTGATCCAGTCTGAATGCAGTTCAAATTTTAGGGGTGGCTAGGTGGCATAGTGGATAAAGCACCGGCCTTGGAGTCAGGAGTACCTGGGTTCAAATCCCGTCTCAGACACTTAATAATTACCTAGCTGTGTGGCCTTGGGCAAGCCACTTAACCCCATTTGCCTGGCAAAATCCTAAAAAAAATAGATCTCATTAAAAGAGGATGCAAGGAAGGAAATGGTATCCTCCTAAATGTTCCTATAGGCAATGAAGTGATTTTAATACTAATATGTATGCACCAAGCAGTACAGCAACCAGATGCTTACAGAACAAGTTAAATGAATTACAGGAATACATAGAGAGCAAAATGGTATTGGTGGGGGACTTCTACTACCCTCTCTCGGACTTAGATTAATCAAGTTATAAAATAGAAAAGAAGGAAGTTAAGGAGGTGAATAGAATCTTATAAAATTTAGATATGATAGACTTCTTGAGAAAATTGATTGGGGTTAGAAAAGAATATTTTTTTTCCTCTAGCATATGGCACCTACACAAAAACTGACCATCTATTAGGTCATCAAAAACTCATATTCAAATACAAAAAGACAGAAGTGTTGAATGCATCCTTTTCAGATCATGATGCAATAAAAATCATGATGCAATAAAAGGCTATGGAGAGATTGACCTAATTGGAAAATAAATAACCTAATTTTAAAGACTAAGTGAATGAAGTAAATAATCTTAGAAAGAATTAATAATTTCATTGAAGACAGCGAGGATAGAGAGACAACATAACAAACTTATGGAATACAGCCAAAACAGTTATTAGGGGAAATATTATACATCTCTAAATGCCTACATGAATAAAATAGAGAAAGAGGAGATCAATGAACTGAGCAAGAAATTTAAAAAAAAGTAAGAGAAAGAATAAATTAAAAATTTCCATTGATATACCAATGTAGAAACTCTGAAAATTAAAGGCAGACTCAAAATCTTTATGAAAAAACTATAAAACACTTTTAAAAAATAAAATTAGATCAAAATAACTGCACAAATGTCAATTTCTCAAGGGTAGACTGAACTAACATAATAAAAATGGCAATTATATCTATATTAAATTGCATGTTTAGTGCCATATGAATCAAACTTTGAAAAAAATACTTTAGTGAGCCGGGAAAAATAGCAACTGAATTCATATGTAGGGAAAAAAGTCAAGGGCATCAAGGGAATTAATGCAGCTATATACAAAGAAAGGTGGCCTAAGCCAAACCAGATCTAAAATTATATTATAAATCAACAGTCATCAAAAACTAGAATGGTGAATAAGTGGAATAGATTAGGTACTGAAGAGAATAAAATAAATTATTATGGTAATCTGTTTAAAAATCCCAAGATTCAAGTTTCTGGGGAAAAAGTTCAATCCAAAAATAACTGCTTTCAAAACTGTAAGATAATATGACAGAAACTTGGTATAGAACAACATCTTACACCTATTCCAAGATGAAGTCTAAGTGGGTATAAGATTGAGACCTATAGGGTAATATTACAAATCAATTAGGAGAACAAGGAATATTTGGCCTGTCAGATCTATGGAAAAGGGAGAAGTTAATGACCAAAGAAAAGATAGAAAACATTATTTTAAAAACCTGAACAATTTTGATTATATTATATTCAAAATTATTGTAAAACATTTTTATCATAATTCCATCACAGAAGTTACTTTCATATTTTTCCACAGTTGCTGTTGCTAATTGTAATTCTCTTCATCCATTCCTTCCCATCTATTATATTCTCTCTCTCCTTTTTCTCTGTCCCTCTTCAAACATGTGCTATGGGGCACCGGAATGGCCGAGGGGACAGAGCATCAGTCCTGGACCCAAAAAGCTACAAGCCTACTTCCTACCCAAGAGAGCAGCAAACAGTCCTGTGGTCCTGGACGCCTGTCCAATCTCAGCACCTTGCAACAAAGAAAAAAGAAAATGCGTCATATCTGACTAACCTCTCCTGTTATCTACCCACATTCCCCCCTCCTTTCCCCCTGTCCTCCTTCTCTCCTTTTTCTTTTTTTTTTATGTTTTTCAAGGCTCATGGGGTTAATTGGTTTGCCCAAGGCCACACAGCCAGGTAATTATTAAGTGTCTGAGACCAGATTTGAACCAGGTACTCCTGACTCCAAGGCAGGTGCTTTATCCACTATGCCACCTAGCTGCCCCTTTTCTTCTCTCCTTTTTCTTCTAGATTTCTATACCCTATTAAGTGTGTATGCTGTGTGTGGGAAACCAAATTTTGATATAATTTTCCATAAAGCCTCATGACTGATATAAGTTGTGAAGTTATAATCAAAACTTTTGATACTATCAGAAAGTGTCCATGTGCAGCTGATCATGTGTTTGATGTCCGACATATCCAGGAAAAATCCAGAGAGCAGACATGATCTGAGATGTGTGTACTTATTATTTATGCCTTTCTGTATTAGATTTTAAGAATTTGTGCCCTAGTACATGGTAAATTTTGGTGAAGGTGCCATGAACTGCTGAAAAAAAAAAACCTTTAGTCTTTTCTATCCCCAATTTTCTCCAGAGGTGTATCATTTCTAAGTTTTTAAAGATTTCATTCACCTTCTTAACTTCTTTCTTGTTAATTTTATTTTTAGATTTATCTATTTCTGAGAGAGGGAGATTGAGTGCTCCCATTATTAAAGTTTTACTGTCCATTTCTCCCTCTAATTCATTCAGTTTGTCCTCTAGGAATCTGGATGATACATCATTAGGTGCACACATGTTTAGTAATAATATAGCTTCATTTCCAGTAGTGACTTTTACAAAGGTTCATTTTCTTCTTTATCCTTTAATTAGATCAATTTTTGCTTTGACCTTGTGTGAAATTTGGATAGGTAACCTGATATATTTACTTCTGCTGAGTCATTATATATATTTTAATCCAACCATTTACCTTTATCCTGTATGTATCTCTCTGCTTCAGATATGTTTCTTGTAAACAACATATTGCAGGATCTGGTTTTGAAATTGTTCTACTACCTGCTTCAAATTTATGTGACAATTCATCCAATTCACATTTACAGTTAAGTTTACTAATTCTGTATTTCCCTCCATGCTATTTTTCTCCATTCATTTTTATCTCTTTCCTTCTGTCTTGTTCCTCTTCACTGAAATTTCACTTCCTTTCCCCTTTGACTTTTCTTTTAGAAATTTAATTTTCAGTTTATTTTCACTTTTATCTTCCATTCCGTTTTATCAGTCCCTTCTTCCCTTATCATTCCCTTCCCCAGTCCCCACACCCCTTCCCTGTAGATTTGATTTTTAAACTTGTTGAAATGTATTTTATTCCTTCATTGGGCTAAATCTATTGAATAGAATTTACTCATGATTCACATTCTACCTTCTTAAATCTTTAAAAGTATAAATCTTTGGGCCTCTTACCTTGCTTTTATTTATAGCTCTAATATTGTTAAGTTTCATCAATCACATTTATATTATTTGATTGTGTGATAAATTCCTATTATCAACAAGATATCATCACAGATTGTTTACTTGATTGTTTGATAATCAGCATTGACTCAAATTGCATCAAATTATAATTATAGTCATTTTTTACCTTACCCATTTTTCACATATCTTTCAAGTACAAACAATCCTCCTCACTAGCCAACATATCATCCAAAGCAATATCATTTCATGTACAGTTTTGCCCATCTCCCTAGGCCTATTTACTTTCTTTTTTTTTGCAAGGCAAATGGAGTTAAATAGCTTGCCCAAGCCCACACAGCTAGGTAATTATTAAGTGTCTGAGACCAGATTTGAACCCAGGTACTCCTGACTCCAGGGCTGGTGCTTTATCCACTGCACCACATAGCTGCCCCTACTTTCTTTTTTTAAAGAAAGATTTTATTTATTTTGAGCTTTACAATTCTTCCTCCTTTCTTGTTTCCCTCTCCCCACCCCCACAGAAGGCATTCTGTTTCTTTTTTACATTGGTTCCATGTTGTACATTGATCTCAGTTGAATGTGATGATGACAGAGAAATTATATACTTAAGGAAGAAAAATAAAGTATGAGATAGTAAAATTACATAATAATGTAACACTTTTGTTCTAGTTTTATGGTTATAGTCTTTGGTCTTTGTTTAAGGTCCATAATTCCTTTTCTGTATACAGATGGTATTCTCCATTGCAGATAGCTCAAAATTGTCTCTAGTTGTTGCACTGAAGGGATGAGCAAGGCCCTCAGGGTTGATCATCACCCCCATGTCGCTGTTAGGGTGTACAATGTTTTTCTGGTTCTTCTTATCTCACTCAGCATCAGTTCATGCAAATCTTTCCAAGTTTCACTGAATTCCCATCCATCCTGGTTTCTAATAGAACTATAGTGTTCCATGACATACGTATACCACATGAAGGACATTCACTTCATTTCCAAATTTTTCCCACCAACAAACAAGGCTGCTATAAATATTTTTGTATGTAATGTTTTTACCCTTTTTTCTCATCTCTTCATGGTATAGACCCAGTAGTGGTTTTTCTAGGTCAAATGGTATGCACACTTTTGTTGCCCTTTGGGCATAATCCCAAATTGCTCTCTAGAAAGTTTGGATGAGTTCACAGTTCCACCAGCAATCTATTAGTGTCCCAGATTTCCTGCATGCCTTCCAACATTGATCATTGTCCTTTCTGGTCAAATTGGTCAGTTTGAGAGATGTGAGGTGGTACTTCAGAGATGCTTTAATTTGCATTTCACTAATAAGGAATTATTTGGAGCAATTTTTCATATGAATATGGATTGCTTTGATTTCCTCAGCTGTAAACTGCCTTTGTATATCCTTTGACCATTTGTCATTTGGGAAATATAGACCGATTTGCTTTCACACCTTACCTCCTGTCCTCCCCACCCACGGTACATTTTAAGTGAAGAAAGCCCTAAGGTCTCTCCCATTTTACCCCACCCCCACCCCATTCAGGGTACTTAGCCTCTTGTTAAGTGAAGCACAAGTTAATTCAAACCCTAATTTGCTGATTAACTGATCCAATTAACTTAGAGAATCTTGAAGATCTCTAAGTACTGGTAGGTTCTGGAGATCCCATCTGAATGCTTTACAAATGATTGTAAGTAAAATAATCATTGTCTCTGGCTCTCACAGTTTATGATGCCCTCATTAGACAAGGTGCTTAGCACATTGTGATTGAAGTGAATCAAAGTATAATGAGACACTTAATTAATATCACTGCTTTTTTCAGGGTTTTTTTGTCTTAAATATAGTGATGAGCTCTTGCACCTCTACAAAGGATAGAAAATATCCAATTATACCCATATACTTTAGATTCATTCTCTTCAATTATATTCTACTCTCTAATTATTCTTAGTGAAGTAAAGTTCCAAAGAATTAGAACTGTTATATCTTCCCTTCTTAGGGTTGTATACAATTTGATAGTCGATCAACATTTCTTTAAAATGGTTTTGTCTTTTCAGTCCCCTTTTCATTTACCTTTTTTATCTTCAGTCATGTAATTGAAAATTAGATTCTTTGCTCAGTTCTATTTTATGTGTCAGAAAATTCTGGAAGTCCTCTATTTCATTTAGCATCCATATTTTTCCTTGACAGCATATGCTGGATTTTGCAGGGTAGTACGTTTTGGGTTGTAATCCCAGGTCCTTAGCTCTCTGAAATATGTTATTCCAGTTCTTCCCATCCTTCAGTGTTAAGGCTGATAGGTGCTATGTTAGTCTGGTTGTGCTCCTTTTGTATTTGAATAATTTTTCTTTATGCTGTTTTCAGTATTCTCTCTTTAATTTGATGGTACTGGAATTTGGCTATTATAACTCTTCGAGTTTTTATCTTGGGTTCACTTTCTAGAGGGGTTCTGTGGATTCTTTTAATAGTATATTGTTATCTTGTTCTAGTAGATTGGGGCAGTTCTCCTTTATAATTACCTGCATGATGTTTTCCAGGTTCTTTTTTTGATCCTGGCTTTCTAGTAGTCCAATGATTCATAGATTTTCTCTTCTAGATCTATTTTCCAGATCATTCATTTTCCTTAAAAGATATTTTACATTTTCTTAAATTTTTTTAACCTTTAAATTTTGTTTGATGTAGTCTTGTGGTCTTGTATATTCATTGGTTTCTAATTGTTCGATTCTAATTTTTAGGATTTTATTTTCTTCAATTAGCTTCTGTGTTTCCTTTTCCAATTTGCTATTTATACTTTTAATATAGTTGATTGCTTTGGTCAACTTGTCACAATTTTCCTGCATGGTTTTCATTTATTTTTTCCATTTTCTCCTTCCTCTGTTTTTTGGTTTTTAAATTCTTTTTAGGGTCTTCAATGTGCTATTGTATTTGGGTCCAATTTAAAAACTGTTTTAATACTTGACTTGTGAGTGATTTTTCAATGCTTTCTTCTTCAGACTTGGCATTGCTGTCATCTTTGTGTGCAAAGTAATTTTCTATACTGAGCACTCCTTTAGTTTTTTTGTTTCATCTTTGCTGTTTTAGTTCTGCTCCTGGAGTATATGAAGTATAGAACCAAGCTTTTATTTTGCTGGGGTTTGGCTAATCTCAGGCTTATTGTTGGCCAAGATGTTGCCTATGCAGTCCAGGCCTTGACTTTGCAGAGGTTTGATTTTTTCCCTTCCTTTATGTCCAGGTCTGACTTAAAAGAGCATTGTTATCAACCCAGTCCTCTCTTTTACCCAGGTGTTTTCAGGGTTCAGACTTTGTTTAGAGTTGGGATCCTCCCTGCTGCCTTACTTTCTAGTTATCTGTAACCTCTGTTATTAATAAGCCGCCAGGACCTGGATTGCATTGTGTCTAAAAGACTCCTGCTGACTTTTCCTGCTCTCCCACCTCTTGGACTTTACTTTACCTTTCCCCTCAAAAAGACAGAGCTTCACTGAAGATCCTGCAAAGAAATTGAAAACTTCATTGAATCTTCTCTCTTTCTTGGTGGGATCTGTAGGAATGTCAGAGTAGAGGCTTTATTTATCTTAGGTAAAAAATAAAATAGCCTCTGGGAGCATGTTAGCTGCCTTCAGACATTTTGGCTCCACCCCAGAAGTCTGCTGTAGTTTACTCTTGATAGAATTAAATGTTGCCCTCTTAGAAAAGGATGAAGTATCCTGCTGGCAAGCCTTGCTGATTTCTCATTTTTCATGTAGCTGCTTCTGTTTTTCTGCCTCAGTTTAATCAAACTATTCTAGATGTTTGTGCATGTTTTGATCCAGATGAGCAAATTCAGTGCTGTATACCAGATCTCTGTATCTACCCACTCTTTTTCTGCTTCACTTTACCATCTTTGTGTTAACTCAGCTTTCTCTCCAAATTATCAACAAACTTTTCTAGCTCAGAGCAACATTCTAATTAATCTCTTGATATTAATTCTTCTGGAAGTCTGTGACTTTGGGCCACCACCTCTATTGAATGTGGAATGGATGACTCTCTGATTAATTTAATATCCTGAATCACAAATTATAATCATATAGTCTGTTAGATTCCAATGTTTGCTATAAGGATGCATCCAGGAAGTTTTATTGCCTTTAGGTTAAACTGAAGACAGTGTTTCTTATGAGGTCATAAGAGGCACAAGTCTTTAGTACATGAGGCTACTCTAGCATTAAACTCACCAAGAATTTTAAAATTGTCTTCTTTGCGTACATTGATAATAATGGTCTCCAGGTCTTCAATTTTTCTTTTACTTCATTAGTTAAACATGGTTTTATTATAGGCACTGATTATGGTAGTATAATCTTCCCTGAAAATAGCAATCTCATTGTCATGAACCTGTCATTCACTGTTTTGGGTAGACATTCTAGCTTTTTGACTAGAATAGTTTTTATTGTAGATCTTATCCCAGCATCATGGTACTCTCCCTCACTGTGGTTCCTCCACAAAAATATGTATTCATCTCTGACTTTAGGAAGTTGACCTTCATTTATCTGTCTTTTTTGTTCAGAGTTCCTATTTGGATATGATGACTTCTGGGTTCTCTTTCAAGAACAATTATTAGTTTTTTAGGTCTATTACCCTTGTGTTGTCTAACAGAGTGTGCACATATCATGCATTTACCATGATAATCAGGATAGAGTTTAGCAAGCAAATAATTTTAGGGCACCTCTTCTAGCCCCATCATTGCACCAGGAGATGAGCAAGTCAAGTCAATCTTTTAAAAAGCTGCTAAGACACCAAATGGGTTGCTGAATCCCACTGCTACTTTCAATGGGCAAATGACCCTATGGCCAAGGTTACCTGTGTATGTGGTTGTGACTATAGCTCTCAGTGTTTTTGTACCTGCTCCTTCATTGCTTGCTATCACCACAGGACTCTGAGATAGGAATGGTAAAGTGGTCTGGGTGATACTTTTTGATTTGTGTGTAAATTGGATTTAAGTGAGGCAGAATTGCAAAAGTCATCAGCTTCATGTTCTTTCAAAGTCATGATCCAATGACAAAACAGAGTCAAGACCTTGTTACCTTTGATGTCTAACCAAGCTGTTAGTGCCCTTCAGCACCTGCTTCAGTTGCTATCATGGTGTTTGAAATGAAGTATTCTCTTCTGCCAATATCACCATTTGAAAACTTTGCTTACTTGGGGTAGACACCTCCCCCTTCAACTCATCAATGAGATTGTGACTACTTTGGTTGCCCTCTGCTGAAATGTTTTGCTACAAATTCTTGGAGCCACAAGTGAGAATTAGGTGTCTCATGGGATCATCAAAGGTGGAAAATAGCCCTGAAATTAAAATAAGAGACTATTTTTAGGAAATAATCTAAAGTGGAAAGGGCAGGGGGGCCTAATGGGAAACTTTGTGAATGAGTTACAGTCATGTAAGTTTCTAAGGGAATTAGGAGAAGTGAATACAGATGGCTGACTTGTGGAAATGTAGACATAGAATAATATAGCCAAGTTTCAACAGAATCTAGGGATGAAAAAGTCTAATGCTGGATGCATTTGCAGACACTGGAGAACATTTTGTGGTTTTGATGAACATATGCCAATTGAGAGACGCAAACTATAATTGCTTTAAAGGTAAAGTTTACATAACATTAGGGAGCAGGATAGGGGAAGTTGTCAGAGGCATCTGAGACCTCCCCCCCCCACCTACTCCAATCCTTTCACCAAATAACTTACTAATTTACAGGATGACAATAATGTTCATGGTTTTCTATCCATAAATCTATATTCTATCTATAGATAGGATAAAATAAACATTTTTATTTTAATCCTTGAATTCCTAACACATAGTAGGTACTTTAAAATTCTTGTGAATTGAATGAATCATCAATAATTTGTAGTTTGTCTACTATGATGTAGTTTGTAGATTACCAATTTGAAAAACTTTGTACTAGTTCTAAAATGGGTTCTTTGTTTTGAGGCACATATAGACTTATTTATGTATGTATAAATACTGATATGTATGCATGTATGCATGCCTATATACACATATAAACCAACACATGTCTGTAAATTGTGGCAATGAGGTATACTGCGCACGTCAAATGTTTCACATTCATATGTATTCCTTATACAGAGTTGATATACATTATAACAAATCAAATTGTCTTTATTTTAAGCATGTGTTGAAATGTAACTTAAAAGGGCTGCTACTTCTGAAGAAGATGTTGACATGACATTTGTAGTCCTGTTATAATACTCCATTTCCAAGATTTATTGGCATTTGAACACTCTCAGGAAATGAGAATTCTTTTCATAAGTACAAAGATAGTCCCATAAATATCACCAATGATGGTTTACAATGTCAGCTTTTATTGTTTAGCTCAATAAGTTGTCTAAATTTTATAAGACAAGTTTATTACAAAAAAAACAGAAGGGAGGTTTGAGGTGTTGATGATACTTTTCATAACAGTTTTTGCTGAGTTAACTTTGAAGAAAGTTCATTTTAATTAAATGGTAGCTAAATATTACTACATTTCTCTTTTAGATGATAGATAATTCTGGGCAGAAAATGAAGGTATATAGGACGGGGAAATATTTCCTCAAAGTTTTATCTTGCATATTATCTCATATTACTCATAAAACAAAGTTTTGATGATCCATTCAAATCACTACTATTGTTAGGAATTCAAAAATAAAAGTAAAAGTGATTGCTCCACCTAAAACCTTATTTTAATAAGTATTGAAATAAGTAAAATATAAAAAAATATATGTACAAATAAAACAAAAGATAATTTCAAGTTGGGGTGGTAGTAACAACTAGAGAGATGAAATCTCATGTTGGAAGTGGCACTTGAGTTGAAACTATATTAGTAGAGCTGGGGATTCTAAAAGATTGAGGTAAAGAATGAGAGAATAGTAGAGAAGACAGTAAGTTTAAAGACACTGATGTGGGGGAGATCAGGTTATGTACCTGGAACTGCAAATAGAACAGTTTGGCAGGAACAGAGACATATAAGAAAACATAAACTTATATCAAATTAATCTTGTCATTGGGGAGCAAGGATTGGAACAAAATCTTTGATGGATTTTTATTCATTTTTTTTGTAAGGTGATAGGGTTAAGTGACTTGTCCAAGGTCACACAGCTAGGTTATTATTAAGTGTCTGAGACTGGATTTGAACTCAGGTCCTCCTGAGTCAAAGACTGGTGCTCTATCCACTATAGCACCTAGCTGCCCCCAATAGATTTTAAATAAGAGAGGAATTTATATTTTAGCCTGGTGGAAATATGAAATTGCTACAGAAGCTTCTTGAGAAAAGATGATGATTCATGGTCATATATGAGTTTGCCAGCACTATGAAGGATGACTTAAGAGAGGATTGTGATTGGAGGCAAGTAGATCAAGAAAGAGTCTGTTAAAAATAGATCATGTGGGCCTGACTATTGGGGAGAAAGGAAGAGAGGGAGGGAGGGAGACAAAAAAAAATACAGATTCAGTGGAAGAAAAACTGAAGAAGAAGTAAGAGTAAAAGTTATATCTTCAGTTTTTGATTTTGGTGAAGGGAGCCCCAACAGATATAAATAATTCAGAAAGAGACACAAGTTTGAGGAAAGGGTTGATAATGTTATGTTTTAGAGTTTTAAGCTTGAACAAATCTGTAATGTCATAAAGGTGAAAATGTCCAATAGTCCATTGGTGATGTAGCCTCCATCTCACAAGAAAGATAGGACAAACAAAGATGATGATAGCACTTTCGAAGAAGGTTCAGAAGGATATAAAAGGAATTGTGAAATATCAGTGCCATGAAAGCATATAAAGGTGGGAATATCAAGAGGAGATGGTCAAAAATGCCAAATTCCAACAGATCAAAAAGGATGAAAACTGCAGAAAGATTGTTAGATTTGTAGTTAATACCTCATTAATTACTAGCCAGAGAGTAATTTCAGCCAAGTAGTAGATTCTGAAACCAAACTTGAAAGGGGTTAAAAAGTGAAGAAAAGGTAAAAACATTGAGTCAATGAATATAAACAGATTTTTCTAAGGAATTTTACAATGAAAGAGAGTAAAGGCTTAGGCATAAGCTCAGTGTGAGTGTTCTACACTTTGTAGGTGTCTAAGATGAAACTAACAATAGCTAAAGCTGACTATATCAAACTCATTTCCTGTTTTTTGAAATCCAAAGAGAAGCAAGTTATCACTCCATTAATATTATATGCAAATTAGCCAGCTTGTTTATATCATATAAAATTCAGTCACCAGGCAAAAGCCACTAACCAATTCAGAAATTACTCTATAAACACTGGTAACTTTACTAAATATCTAATGTATCTATTATTCACCAGAGGGGCTTGAGCTCAGTCTCATAGTTGACTCTTTCCTCTCACCCCCAAACTCAAAAAATATATATGAAAATGATGACTGCAATTCAGTAATGATTTATGCCAGTGATTATTAGCTTGGGGGTTTTGGATGCAATAGCTTACATGGATGGATAACAAAACATGTGAAATTGAAACTTTTAAGATTAATGATAACTGTATTTTAGTATAATTGATTTTTTTTCTAATCCTATATATTTTATCTGTTACATTTAAAAACCTAATTTTAAGGAGGAATCCTTGACCATAGACTTCACTGGACTTCCACAGGATTCCATGACATAAAAATGTTAGGAAATCCTGACTTAGGAGTATAGAAAATAATATAATTGAAATGTCACTCACAATGATTAAAAATATATTTTAATTAGTACTCTTAGATATACTACATATTTGAAATACCTCATGTACACAAACCACAAAACTTTATTATTGGAACCTATGTAATTGATATGAGTATCAACATGATCTTGTAAAAAAGTACAATATTATGATTAGTCATAAGGGAATTGTTACTTAACAAAAATAAGACTGACACAATTGCTTCACTGATTAAACAATATATTTGATTAATATATAATATATACTAATATATAATGTAATACATAATAATATAAATTATAATATAATAATATATAAATATATCATATATAACATACTACAATAGAAAATATATTGTATCAATATATAATATAATACAATCTGCTTACCTCAGCACCTTCTTTTCTGAAAGAATTAAAAGTAGGAGTTGGAGGTTTGGAATTTTCCCAAATAACTCTTCAGACAAATAAAACCTTTTTTTAAATTTTAATGTAGTCAAAATTGTCTAGTTTATGTTTAATTCAGTTCTCCAATATTTTCTTGTTCATAAACTGCTTCCCTTTCCATAGATCTAAAGTTAAACTATTGCTTGATTTCCTAGTTTGCTTATAATATTGTTTTTTATGTCTAAATCCTGTATCCATTTTGACCTCATCTTGGTATATGGTGTAAAATGTTGGTCTGATCCAAGTTTCTGTCATAATAAGTTCCAATTTTCCAAACAGTTTTTTGTCAAAGAGAGAGTTTATATCCCAATAGCTGAACTCTTTAGGTTTATCAAACAGCAGATTACTATAACCAATTCCTTTTATTGAACTTAGTCTATTCCACTGATCCACCACTCTATTACTTAGCCAATACCAGACAGTTTTGATGACTAATGCTTTATAATATAATTTTAGATCTGGTAGGGCAAAGTCCCCTTGTTTTGCACTTTTTTTTCATTAAATCCCTGGAGATTCTCGGATTTTATTTATCCACATTAATTTACTAATAATGTTTTCTAACTCCAAAGTAATTTATTGGAATTTTTATTGGTAGGGCACTAAACAAGTAGATTAATTTTGTTAGAATTATCATTTTTATTATATTAACTCTACCTATCCATGGGCCATTGCTGTTTGTCCAGTAAGCTAAATCTGAGTTTATTTGTATGAGAAGTGTGTTGTAATTGTTTTCAAAAAGTTTCTGAGTCTTCCCTTGGCAGGTATTATATTGTCTTAAGTAGCTGTGAATGTAATTTCTCTTTCCAACTCTTTCTGCTGCATTGTGTTAGCCATATATAGAAATTTTGAGGATTTATGAGGGTTTACTTTATATCCTGTGATTTTGCTAAATTTCCTAATCATTTCTAATAGTTGTTTTAGATGATTTTTTTGAAATTCTTTATGTATATCATCATGTCATTTACAAAGAATGAGAGTTTTTTTCTTTAACTTCCCAATTATATTTGCTTCAATTTCTTTTTCTTCTCTTATTACAGAAGCTAATATTTTTAATAGGATATTGAATAGTAATGGTGATAATGAACATCTGTGTTTCACCCCTGATCTTATTGGGAATACCTCTAGCCTATCCCCATTGCATATAATACTTGTTGATAGTTTCAGATAGATAATGTTTATTATTCTAAGGAACAATCCATTTATTACTATGCTCTATAGTGTTTTTAGTAGGAATGGGTGCTCTATTTTGTCAAAAGCTTTTCCAGCATCTATTGATATAATCATATGATTTCTGATAGGTTTGTTATTGATATAATTAAGTATACTGTCAATTTTCCTAATATTGAACCAACACAGCTGTCCTCGGATAAATCCTACTTCGTCTAATGTATTATCCTAGTGATAACTTGTAGTTGTTTTGCTAAGATTTTATTTAAGATTTTTTGCTTCTATATTCATCAGGAAGATATGTCTATAATTCTCTTTGTCTGTTTTAACTCTTCCTGGTTTGAGTACCAACACTATATTGGAATCAGAGAAAGAGTTAGGCAGAGTTCTGCTTTCACCAATTTCCCAAAGAGTTTATATAAAATTGGAACTAGTTGTTCATTGAATGTTTGATACAATTCACTTTTGAATTCATCTGGAGATTTTCTTCTTAGGGAGTTCAATAATATCTTGTTGAATTTCTTTTTCTGAGATAGAGTTATTTAGGTTTTTAATTACCTATGTATTTATTCATGGCAACTTTTATTTTAGTAAATGGTTGTCCATTTCACTTAGATTGTCAAATTTATTGGGATAGAGTTGGGCAAAATAATTCTGAATTGTTACTTTATTTTCCTCCTTATTGGTGGTGAGTTCCCCATTTTCATTTATGATACCAGAAATTTAGATTTATTGTCCCTTTTTTTTAAATCAAATTGATCAGAGGTTTATCAATTTTATTGTTTTTTTTTCATAAAATCAGCTCTTGGTTTTATTTATTAGTCCAATAGTTTTCTTGCTTTTGCTATTATTAATTTCTCTTTTCACTTTTAGAATTTCTAATTTGGTATTTAATTGGGGTTTTTCATTTGTTCTTTCTCTTAAGAATTGTAACTCTATTAGACAGAATATACTTAGCCAGAAGTGATGGATGATCATGACTTTACTGTGACTCAGATAGAATGATTTAAAAACAATACCTCCTTAATAAGGGGGACAGTAATGAGATGGGAGGATGGAGAAGATTGATTGGGCTAAATCACATTACATTAAGAGATACAAAAGACCTATTGTAACAGAGGGGAAGAAGGGTAGAATTGAAAACCACCAGAATTTTCATCTCATCAGACTTGGCTTAAAGTTACCTTAAATAGACTCAGTTAAGAAACTTATCTTGCCTTTCAAGTCTTAAAAGAGGAAAAGGGGAAGGGGGATAGAGTGGGAGAGGGAGAGAAAAGGGGGAACTAACAGAAGGAATGGAAGGAAGAAGGGGGAAAAGGACAAGGACATGGGGTTCTAGGTGGCATAGTGGATAAAGCACCGGCCTTAGAGTTAGGAGTCCCTGGGTTCAAATCCGGTCTCAGACATTTAATAATTACAAAGCTGTGTGGCCTTAGGCAAGCCACTTAACCCCATTTGCCTTGCAAAAACCTAAAAAAGGGGCAAGGGCAAAGAAAGTGGAGGGGGGCTGATATAGGAAGGCAAACACAGGTTCCATCAGTGCAACAAACACTGGGGAATATGTATAAAGGTAAAAAAGGGGGGAATATACAAATAGAGGGAAGATAGCAGGGAGGGCAATAAAGAGTTTGTAATTATAATTTTGAATGTTAATGGGGTGAACTCTCCCTAAAATCATAAACAAATAGCAGAGTAGATTAAAAACCAGAATCCTTCAATATGCTGCTTATAAGAAACTCATTTGAAGCTGGGAGATACATATAGAGTAAAAGAAAAAGGTTGGAACAAAATATATTTTGCTTCAGCTTAAGTGAAAAAACAGGGGGAGTAATCCTTATCTCACACAAAGCAGTTGCAAAAATAGATAGGATTAAAAGAGATAAGGAATTAAACTATATCCTTGTAAAAGGTACATTGACAATAAAGTTGTTTCAATACTAAGTAAGTATGCACCCAATGATATAACATCCAGATTGTTTGAGAAGTTCAAAGAGTTACAGGAAGACATAGACAGAAAAAAACTCTACTAGTGGGAGACCTCAACCTCCCACTCTCAGGTTTAAAAAAATCTTATCATAAAATAAACAAGAAGAAAGTTAAGGAGGTAAATAGATTGTTAGAATACCTAGATATGACAGACATATGGAGTAATAGAGTGGATCAGTGAAATAGACTAGTTGCAATAGGAGGAAATGATTATAGTAATCTGCTGTTTGATAAACTACAGGATGCAGCTATTGGGATTAAAAACTGTTGGGAAAATTTGAAGTTAGTATGGAAGAAACTTGGATTAGATCAACCCCTCATACCCTATACCAAGAAAAGATCAAAATGGATATAGAACTTAGACATGAAAAATATTAGAAGCAAACTAGAAGGTCAAGGTGTAGTATACTTGTCAGCTCTATGGAAAGTGAAGCAGTTTATGACTTTGAAAGAGATAGAGAGAATTATTAAAAACAAACTAGATAATTTTGATTAAATTAAATTAAAAATCTTTTGCACAGAGAAAACTACTGTAACCAAGAACAAAAAAAATGTATTAAATTGGGAAACAATTTTACATCTATTATTTCTGACAAAAGACTCTTTCTAAAATATACAGAGAACTGAGTCAATTTAATAATAAGGACAAGCCATTCCCCAATTGACAAATTGTCCAAGGATATGCAAAGACAATTTACAGATGAGGAAATCAAAGCAATCCATAGTCATTTGAAAAATTGCTCTAAATGATTACTTATTAGAGAAATGCAAAGTAAAGCACCTCACACCTCTCAAACTGGCCATTATGACCAGAAAGGACAATGATCAATGTTGGAAGGGATGTGGGAAATCTGAGACATAAATACATTGTTGGTGGAGCTGTGAACTCATCCAAACTTTCTGGAGAGCAATTTGTAATTATACTCAAAGAGCAAAAAAAATGTGCATACCATTTGATCCAGCAATACCACTACTGGGTCTATACCCTGATGAGATTATGAGAAAGGGTAAAAGTATCACTTGTATAAAAATATTCATAGCAGTCCTCTTTGTGGTGGCAAGTATTGGAAATTAATGAATGTCTTTCAATTGGGGAATGGCTTAACCAACTGTGGTATATATATGCCTTGGACTGCTATTATTCTGTTAGAATCTAGGAGGGATGGGGATTCAGAGAACCATGGATAGCATTTGCATGAACTGATGATGAGCGAGATGACCAGAACCAGAAAATGTTGTATACACTAACAGCAACATGGGAGTGATGATCAGCCTTGGTAAACTTCCATGTTCCATCAGTGCAACAATCTGGGCTATCTGTAATGCAGAATACTATCTGTATTCAGAGAAAGAATTGGAGAGTTTGAACAAAGTCCAATGCCTATTACCTTCAATTTTGGAAAACAGTTATCATATTCTGTAATTTTGCTATCTTTTATGCTTTATTTTTCTTCCTTAAGGATATGATTTCTCTCTCATCACATTCAACTTAGATCAGTACATACCATGGTAACACTAACAGACTGACTGCTGTGTGGGTGGTGGGAGGGAAACAAGAATAGGGGAAAAAATGTAATACTCACAATAAAATAATATTTCTTAAAAATTTAGCATTATTTAGGTATTTAATTTGCTCTTCATTTAACCTGGGCAACTTATATTTTTGTAAATCATTTTCCATTTCACTTACATTATCAAATTTATTGGCATGGAGTTTGACAAAATAATTGTGGATTATTACTTTAATTTCCATCCCATTGGTGGTACGTTCCCCTTTTTCATTTATGATACTAGCAAATTGGTTTTCTTCTTTCTTTTTCTAATCAAATTGACCAGAGGTTTATCAATTTCATTTTTTTTCATAAAACCAACTTTTTGTTTTATTTATTTATTACTTCCATAGTTTTCTTGCTTGCAATTTTACTAATTTCTCCTTAAATTTTTAGGTTTTCTAATTTGCTATTTAATTGTTTTTTTTTACTTTGTTCTTTCTCTAATTTTAGTTTTATATTTAGTTCATTGATTTCCTCTTTCTCTTTATTCATGTAAGCACTTATAAATATAATATATCTCCTGAGAGCAACCTTGAGTGTATTTCATAGGTTTTGGTATTTTGTTTCATTATTGTCATTATCCACTCATTCTTTAAAATGAAGTTATTTAATTTGCAATTAGTTTTGGATCTATATCTCCATAGCCCAATATTACATGTAATTTTTATTGCATTATAATCTGGGAAAAATGTATTCACTATTTTTGCCTTTATGCAACTGACTATTAGGTTTTTATGCCCTATTACAGGATTAATTTTTGTATAAGTGCCAAATACTGCAGAAAAGAAAGTTTATTACTTTCTATCCCCATTCAACTTCATCATGCCTAGGTTTTCTAACAAAATATTTGCCTCCTTAACTTCCTTCTTGTTTATTTTATGTTTAGATTTATCTAAATCTGAGATTGGGAGGTCGAGATTTCCTCTCTAGTAGAGTTTGATTTCTGGGTCTTCCTGTAACTCCTTAAACTTCCCCTCTAGGAATCTGGATACTATATCATTGATGCATATGTGTTTAGGAATGAAATTACTTTATTGTCTATGGTACGTTTTAAGAGTATATAGCTTCCTTCATTATCACTTTTAATGCTCTCTATTTTTGCAGTTGCTTTGTCTGAGAATTATTACTACCCCTGTTTTTTCATTGCAGTTGAAGCAAAAATATTTATTTGGTCCAACCTTTTGCCTTTACTCAGTATGTATCTCTCTGTTTCAAATGAGTTTTTTGGTAATCAGAATATTGAAGGACTCTGGTTTTTAATCTACTGTACTATTTGCTTACATTTTAAGGGAGAGTTCATCCCTTTCACATTCAAAGTTATAATTGTTAACTCTTTATTGCCCTTCATGTTATCTTCCCTCTGTCTGTATTTTTCTCCTTCTTTCCCTTTATCCATATTTCCTAGTATACTGTTTCTGTTTACCTCCACCTTCAGTGTATTTGACCTCCTATATTCATCCCCTCCCCTTTTCCCCCCCTTTCCTTCTTTCCCTTTCTTTCTTCCCTTCCTTCTGTTGGTTCCCCTTTTCCTCCACCCAATCCCCTTCCCCCTTTTAATAATTGAAAGGTAAGATTATTTTTTTTTAACTTAACAAAGTGTATGTATATTAACTTAACTTCAAGCCAAATCTGATGAGAGTAGCATTTAGGTGGTTCTCACCTCATCCTTTATTCCCCTATACTGCTATAGGTCATTTGTACCTCTCAGTGTAATGAGATTTACCATATTCAGTCTCTTCCATCCTCCCATCTCTTCAGTGTCCCCCTTTTAAAGATCATAGTGTTTTTAAATTGTTCCATATGAGTCACAGAAAAGTCATGAGTGTCTATCACTTCTGGCTAAGTATATTCTCTCTAATAGAATTATAATTATTGAGAGTTATTAGAGTCTTTCTCTGAGGTATGGATATAACCAGTTTCATCTTATTCGATTGTAGTTTCATGAATAAGTCATCAGTGTCCATCACTTCAGGCTAAATAATTTTCTCTCTAATAGACTTACAATTCTCGGGAATTATCAATGCCTTTCTCCCATGTAGGGATATAATCAATTTCATCTTTTTGGATGCATTTTTTCTTTCCCCTTCCCCCCCCCTTTTTACCTTTTCTCTTGAGTCTCCTGTTTGAAGTCCAAAATTTCTATTAAGCTCTGATCTTTTCATCAGGAAACATTGGAAGTCTCCTATTTCATTAGATGTCCATCTTTTTCCCTGGAAGAGAAGGCTCAGGTTTACATAATAATCAATTCTTGACTGTATTCCAAGCTCCCTTGATTTTCAGAATATTGTATTCTAGGTCCTTTGATCCCTTAATTTTGATGCAGCCAGGTCCTGTATAGTCCTTAATGTGGCTCCTTGGTATCTAAGTTGTTCCTTTCTGGCTACTTGCAGGATTTTCTCTTTTATCTGATAGTTCTGGAATTTGGCTTCAATGTTGCTTGGCATTTTCATTTTGGATCCCTTTCTGGAGGGGATTGATGTATTCTTTCAATGACAATTTTGCCCTCTGGTTCTATGACATAAGGGCAGTTTTCCATCACCACATCCTTTAATATGAATTGCAGGCATGTTTTCTTCTTCAATGTTTTCAGGAAGACCAATTATTAGGTTCTATCATTGATCTGTTCTCAAAGTTGGTGTTTTTGCTGATGATTTATTTTACATTTTCTTCTATTTTTTGTTTATTTTTTGCTTTTGCTTTTGTTTAACACTCTTGTTGTCCAATGAAGTGATTAGTTACCACAGACTTCATTCTTTTTTTAGTGAAGAATTTTCTTCATTTATCTATTGCAACACCTTTTCCAAGTGGTCAATTCTAATTTTGAAAGATTTTCCATTTTGATTAATTGAGGTTTTGAGAGAAATATTTTCTTTTTGCTTTTGTCCAATTGTATTTTACAAAGATTTATTTTCTTGTTCCAATTTTCTCTCCCAAATTTTCCAATTGACTTTTAAACCCCTTCTTGATTTCTTCAAGGAAGCCTTTCTGTGATGGAGACCAAATCATATTCTCCTCAGAGGTTCTAGTTCTCTCGGAGTTACCGTCTTTTCCTTCTAGGAATTTTTCTCTGGACCCTCCTTTCCACTGGGCTTTATTCAATTTCCTAAGATCTTCTGTTGGTGGGAGGGGCTAGTTCACAGAGTTTTGGTGTTTACTCAATGGGTTTAGTAACTCCAAGTGTGCCAGTCAGTAGGAGGTGCTGGTTGCTTTCTTTGGAGTGCTTGTGACCTTGATTTGTGGCCCTCTCCCTTAGCCCAGAGGGAGTGGATGAGGCTACTGAATATTTTTATCTTTTAATGATGATTGTCTATGCTCTGGAGCAAGGTATTTACTCTCCGTATTCACATCTGAGGGAGCTCTGCTCTTCACATCGGAGTCTGCGGCAGAGGTTAGCTGTAACTGCGTTTGTTCTTGGAAGAGGCTTCAGTTGAAATGAAGGTATGGACTCTGAGTTCCTCCAGAAAAGAGGAGCCCCAGGATTGAACTCTGCAACCCTCCTGCACTGGGATTCACCCTCCACTTACCTGCTGGTAAGCCCCAGACTTTCAGTCCCACACATTCAATGACTCAGCTCCCGAGTTGGCTCACACCTTTGCAGTTGATCAGGCTAGTCCTCTTCTCAGGTTTTCAACCCATTCTGTGCTCCTGGTAGAGTCTCTGCTTTCTGCTCCAGGATCACCACAATCCTGGAAGACAAACCTTGACATAGATGGTCTTCTCCTAGTTTTTCTTTCTGGGTTTTGTTGATCGGGTTTCTGTTAAGAGGTTTTATTCATATTATATATGAGGGAAGATCAGGAGACCTTAGAACAGTGCCTGTTTTCTCTTTATCATCTTGACCAGAAGTCAAAATATTCATAGAAGCACTGTTTGTGGTGTCAAAAAATTGGAAATGAAGTGAATGTACTTCAATTGTGGAATGGTTTAACAAACTGTGGTATATGTATGTGATGGAATACTGTTGTTCAATTAGAAACCAGGAGGGATGGGAATTCAGTGAAGCCTGTAAGGATTTGCATAAACTGATGCTGAGCAAGATGAGCAGAACCAGAAGAACATTTAACACCCTAATAGTAACATTGGAGTGATGATCAACTTTGATGGACTTGCTCATTCTATCAGTGCAACACTCAGGGACAATTTGGAGGAATCTGTGATGGAGAATACTATCTGTATCTAGAGAAAGAATTGTGGAGTTTGAACAAAGACCAAGAAATACTACCTTTAATTTCCCCAAAATTCCCAACAACAATGTTATCTTATTATGCAACTTTGCTATCTCTTACACTTTATGTTTCTTCCTTAAGGATAGTATTTCTCTCTCATCACATTCAATTTAGATCAATGAATACCATTGAAACAATGTAAAGACTAATAGACTGCTTTGCATGGGTGGTGGGGGAGGGAAGCAAGATTAGAAGAAAAATTATAAAATTCAAAACAAATAAAAACTTTCATAAAAAAACATTATTAATATGAGATATGTGAAAGGTCAATGGAGTGATGTAAACTTTTCTCCTGGGTGGATTAAAGAGATGTAAGATTAGAATGTGAGATGCATAGATCAAAATGGTAAAGGTCTGTACTTCATGGGAAAACATGGAATTAAGAATACAAATAAAAGTTTGTATCAAGTTTTCCTTGTTAAGAAACATCCTTTCTGCTGAGTGCAAAAGAAAGAAGAAAATGGGCAATGGTATTGAAGGAATAAAAGATTAAAATAAGGAGAAGTGAATATTTTTGATATATTACCTCAATTTTATTTTAATAAAATTCTAAGTGAGCATCCTAAATGAGAGAAAGAAGAGATAATAAAGGACACCTGAAGAGAGAAATGGTTTGGTAAAGATTCTCTAGAGAATGTGGCAGTGTCAATATGTCACTTCTTTGTAGTGATGAGGACCCAGTCATCATGATTTTATGACTTTGAAAGAAGTTATGTTATTTAGAAATATATGACTAGAAATAACAAAGGGAGATGGTGAGGATTGTTTATAATTGGTTATGGGGACGGGATAACTGGCAATACACATATACAGCAAACACTTCAAGGGTTGAAGAACATGAAAATTGGGACCAGTTAATTCTTAATATTTTATTTTCCCTGATTATTTGTAAAAGCAAATTTTAAAATTGATTTTAAAATCTTGAGTTCAAAATTCACTTCCTTACCCCTTTTCCACAACCAACAGCCTCATTGAGAAGGCAAGCAATTCAATACAGGTTATACATGTGTAGTCATGTAAAAATCCATATTAATCAGAATGTAATGGAAAACATTGATCAAAAAACTCATGAAAAATAAAATTTTAAAAAGTATGCTTCAATTTGTTTTCAGAAACCATCAATTCTTTGCTGGGTATAGTTCATGTTTTTCATGGTATGTCATTCAGACTTGTTTGGATCCCTATGATGCTTAGAATAGCTAAGTCATTAATGACTTGTCATTTAACTATGTTGATATTAATTTGTACACAGTATATTTCACTTTGCATCAACTCATGTAAGTCTTTCAGGACCCTCTTCATCATTTGTTAAAGCATAAAAATGATCCATCACAACTGCATATGACAATTTGCTCAGTCTTTCCACAGCTGATAGGTGTTTCTCCCCATTCCCCAATCATTTTCTACCTCCCTGCCACCAGAAAAGAGCTACTATAAATATTACCATACTTATAGGTCCTTTTCCCATTTTCTTTAGATGTCTTTTTGAATATAGACTCAGTAGTAGCACTGTTAGGTCAAAGCATATATTCTATCATCTTGGGGGCATTAGTTCCAAATAGCTCTAAAGATTGGTTAAATCTGTTTACAATCCCACCAACAGTGTAGTAATGTCTCGTTTTGTTTCTCATATCCTCACCAATATTTCTCATTCTCCTTTTCTGTAATATTAACCAATCTAATAGATAGGAGGTAATACCTCAGAATTGTTTCAATTAGCATTCCTACAATAAATAGCAATTTAGGCCTCAATCTCTCTGATTGTGGTCCATTTCTCGAGAAACAAATAAAGCCTTCTCTTCATACCTTGAGATATCTCCAAAATTTATTTAAGTAGCATTTGTCCCACACACTTTGGGAGCTCGTCGCCAGGATAGCATGCACATTGGGGACCTCGGCTTCTCAGAATTTTGTGAAACAGTGCTGCTGCCACAAAATTCTGGCAGTTTCTCATTTTCTGGGAAACCTTGGTTTCCCGTCTGTGCAAATGACCCAAAATGGAGAGACTCGGTAGGAAGAGAACAGCAAATCCGTGGTAGAAACCTGGCATCAGTGATGACAAAGAACAGTCTTTAAAACTCTATGCATAGAGACACAAAGAAAAGGTAAGTCTAGACCTTGGAATCTGAGGGCACTAGATTCCTGGAGGGTCCATCTGGGTGAATGAGGGTTGGGGGTGAACCCTTCTGGTTTGGGAGTAAGGGACTTGGATCTAAGGGCACTCAATCCTGAGAGGTCTCTGTCAATATTTAAAATGGGAGGGACCTGTCCTAAGTCTTCCCCCATGGGAAATCAGGTAAATAAGAGTAAAATATAAGGAAAAGTAAGAAGAAAATGATTAAGTATTGTAATGAATTTGGTCTGCCTTTGGGAGGGAGAGTCCTCTCTGCATTCCTGAGAAGTCAGGAATTTGCCATTGGCCTGTGTTTTGAAATTTAGTCTGGAAAATTCTGTTGCATTTTGTGTGATCTGTATTTGTACCTTGTCTGTCTTTATGTGTTAGAATGTCTATTTACTTGTGTGATTTGTTAAACAGGGAAAGGAGGAGTTGGCAAGTTCCCCTAAAGAGTTCCTTGGGTAGCCTCATTTTGTTTTGAACTTTTAGGCAGTATTTATTTAACTCTCTGGCTCTTCCCTTGAGCCTGCTTTCTGCCTGTGTTACATCTATTGTAATATGATCCATCCCTCCTCACTCCTAGGTTGTCTCTTGAGCACTTAAAGAGGGATTTTTATTTTGATTAAAAAGGAATGGATTATGGAGGCCAAACTACTCACCCTGTTGAAAAGGGCCCCCCCCTTCCCTGTTTATGTTCCCTTCTCTTCCCAGTTCTCCATGATTGTGTGGTGCTAGAATGTTTTTCCCTCACTCTCTTTTAGAAAAAGACTAAGAGAGAGAGGAAATTACTTCAGCAAGAATTAGTAAAATAAGTGTTCAAAGGGACCTTATTTTAAAATGAAAAGAAACAGGAAAGAGTTAGTGAATATTATCATAGAAGGAAATGCTATTTTATTTTGAAAATAAAAGAGGTTGTAGAGAGTCAGGTTAATCCTAAAGTATATAATGTGGTTACCAAGATATGCCAGTATTGGGGAAACTAAATAATTAATCTTTTCCCAGTATGATATGGTAACAAAGCTTCTGGAGTTTATCAGTTTAGATTCTGATAATGTTGGTTATTACAGAAAATTATGGGACATGTAAGGATTTAAGAATAGAAGATCAACTGCCCCCCCCAAGGATTGTCCCTCAATAAAAGTTATTCAGCTTTACTATATTTTAAAAAGGGGGAGGGGACATGGAATATTCTGATTAGTCTAAGGGATTTTTGGATAACTGCCTTTTCCAGGGTTTTAGCAGTTATAATCAAGAAATGCTAACTCTTAAAAGTTGAGGATGGAATCCTATCTGTGGTTTCTATAGCTAGATAAACTATGAGATTCAAGTTCAGAATAGTATGAATTAAAGTCAAGAGGAGCTAATGAAAAGGAAAGCACGCTGAGGGTTTTAAAAGAAGGATACTAATATTGTAATATTCTGACAAAATTTGTACATAATGGGAGGAATTAAATAACCTAGATTGTTAAATCAGTTTGGGATTAAACTGTTTTAACAGTATTGTAACTTTTTCAAGGAGTTTGGGATTTTTAAAACTCTATTATAACACCTTTGGGTTAAGAAAAGTGGTACTGGGTTAACTAAGAAGAGAAATACCTAGGTTATAAGGGATGTTTATTGATTTCTTTTGGGGAAAAAAGAAAAAACTCTAATTGGTTTTAATGCTGAATAATGCTAACAATTGTATTTTTATTTTGGATAGAGCTTTTGGAATGTGAGTGCTGGATTTTCTATATAAGGTATTCTAAAGTTTTTATGAAATTTAACTGTTGGGAAGTTAGTTGAGTTGTAATTATATTGGGCTTTTTAAATGTGTCATGTATGAGATTGGTTTCTGAGAATTTGGGTAAAGAAACAGAAGTGTAAAGAACATGGGATATTCTTTCTGCTCTTGTTCTAAGGGAAATGAGATGTTTAAATAAGAATCTTAATGTTTAAAGTATATTAACAATGTACGTTTAATTTTAAAGAAGTCAAGAATGTGGACTTCTCTCTTACTGCAGACAGCTGATGGGGGCTCTGAACAAATTGCAATGGTGGGCCTTATTGTAAGGTAACTTACTGATGAATAAGATGTTTTTATCAGTTATGTGATTCTTTTATAACCACAAGGAAATTATATTTGCAATATTTAGGTATCTATTGTGAATATGTTATTTAAATACTGTATTGTTAAATCCTGGGATTAATGTGATTGCTTTGAAGGACAATAAGGAAAATATGAAAAAGTATGACCCTTTCTGGGATAGATCTGTGGGTTCATGAATAATGTAATAATGGAAGGATTGCTTTAAAAAAAAATCTAGTAATTTGTGTGTTACTCTGTTACTCTTATTTCTGTTCTGTCATAATGAAATTAATAATGCATGTTGGAAATTTAAAGCTACCTAAGATGTTTTAATGGTTTTGAAGAATTCTGAAAAGTAATTTGTATGTTAGTGGATGGCTAGGTGGCACAGTTGTTAGAGCACTGGACCTGGAGTCAGGGGACCTGGGTTCAGGTCAGGCCTCAGATACTTGGTGATTGTCTAGCTGTGTGACTTTGGGCAAGTCACTTAACCCCAATTGCCTTGCCAAAACAAAAATAACCATTTGTATGCTGAGGATAGCTAGTAGGTGAACAATTTTTTCCAAAGCAGTGGCTGTTTGCTTTGGAGTAAAAGCACTCTAGCCAAGGGGAATCTGATATGTCATCTTTATATATACAGATGGAGTAGATATGATTTCAGACAAAGGGATGTCTCTAATAAAAGGTAGGAGACAGGCCTGTAGGGCCAGTCATAGTTAGAATACCTGGTTTTAGGCAAAGACCCAGGAAGGCTAATGCAAGCTTTAGGTAGGGGGGTTTCATTAATTGGGACTCCATTAAGATTATAATTGGAATTTAGTGAATTGTATTCACTGGAAGTTCTAACTAGGTAAAACAACTATTTTAGATCACAGGACTTTTAATTGATTTTCTCTTATGTCAGATACCAGGATGGTCAATAAAAAGAAATGCTACTGGGTAAATGTTACGTTCTTGGAGCCAAGGGAGCCAATGGGCCAAGGATGTCAAGTGACAGGGATGGGCAGCTGAAGGGGTGACTTCTCAGTATGGCTGAGGTTGGACCCCTTTGACTTGATTTCTCCAAAATGACATTTTGATAATATCTCACCTGGAAAAATAAATCTGGCCTAAGACATTTAAATTACCCACTTGACCTGCCTGGACACTGACATTCAATAATTATATCTGTAAAGGAATTTTTGTCCTGGATTTTTATAGTTAGTTACTAAGCAAACTAAAAAGGTTTTAGGTGAATTGGATCTAATAGCCAGAGATAGGTTAGATATTTGGCTCTGACACCTGCTATCAGCTACATGCTAGGGTAGGAATTAAGTTTCCTTAGTGTGTTTGTGTGTGTGTGTGTGTGTGTGTGTGTGTGTGTGTGTGTGTGTGTTGGAGGTATATTTAGGTAAGAAGAAGTGTTGGGAGCCAGGGCCCCCGCACAGGAGAATGGGAAATTCTTAGGATAATTACAGTTTCAAATTCTAGTTTAAGGAAAGGAATGTGAGTTAGATAAGTACACCAGGAAAAGGAAAATATGGGAATATTTGGGGAAAAAATCATTTTGGTTAAGGATGTTTGAGTCATTATTGTAATAAGAACAAAGGTTAAAATTGTTTTATTTTAAACCAGATGTGTACTCTTAGAACAAAGATGACTGTTGAATGTATATGTTACAAGCTTGTGAGTTTGCTCATATAGTAAAATACTAATGGAAGTTAAAAGTGTTAAAAGTGAAGTATATGTGTCAATATGGCAGTAAGGCAAAATGTAAATTGTAATAAGCTCCAGAATCTTATTGTTTTGTGATGGAAGACATGAATTTTGAACTGAATTAAGATGTTAAGCAGTTTCTTTATCAGAAGACAAGTAGTCACCAGAGCAGGAAAGGACTTTTTGGAACAGATTCAGAGGATGCGGAAGGACATTGGATGCCACCAAGGGAGAAGAGAAGAGAAGGAGAAGAGAGGAGAGGAGAGACACTGAACCAGTTCCATCTCTACCATCTCTCATTGTTTATCTGTAATTTCTCCTTGACTCTGTAAGGACCACACCCCTACTTATGCTCTTCTCCTTATGGAAAGGAAGAGGGGAGGCAGGGTGAAAATGTTCTCCATTGAGAGAGAAAGAGAGATTAGTGGTTGGCAGTGCCCCTGTGTCTAACCTAGACTCTCAGTCACTGATCAGAGGTGCTCTGTGGCACAGTGTTCTGATCCAGAGGAGAGAAACACCAGTGGCATATGACTGAGGGTGACTATTGTTTATAACTTGACTGGCCAGGATATTTACCTGGGGAGTAGAATATGTCTGAATAATGTCCAGAAGTGGGGTGCATATATTCTGGATTGTACAACTTAGAGATAGGTGGCCTCAGACTCACGTGAGATTAATGATGGTACCTGGATCCTTTGTAAAGATGTGCAAACTGGGGCATATATTAAAGGATACTGATTATGATTCAGTATGGACTTGCAAGGAAAGTATGGAAATGGCCATTTACAAGAAAAATAATTTAAGGAACATCACTAGGTATATTAGCTATTCTTGGGGTTAATCCAATGCTACAAAATCAGGGATTTATTTTGATCAGTTTTGGAGCCAGGAATACATTTCTAAAGACTTTGGTATAAAACTTAAAGTGGAAGGAGCTACAGAAACTTTGGAAATGTACCTATTATCATGGTGATTACAGGGCTTATCTAAAAGGGTCCCTGGGAAGTAAGGAGGTGATCAGGGAGTTGTTATTTAGACTTAGGGGCCAACTCAGAAATGTGAAGAAATCTCAAAAAATAAAAGAGGAGAGATTGTGTAAGATAAAGTTGAGATTTCTTCAGTAAAATGTTACAGATTGAATCTGGTTAGCTATGTGCCCCTCCTTCCTTGATAAAGCAAACTTTTTTGATATTGTTGAAGAGTCAACTGACTGCATCTTATCTGTTGATGTCTGGAGAATCATTCAATTCCTGGGACTAAAGAGATAATCTGGTTTCAGTTTGAATTTTATGTTCTTTTCCCTAGATTAGTTTGCCTTGTTTGAATTTTATGCTCCTTTCCCTAAGGTACTTCTCATGATTAGATTGTAAAAACACATTCCTCATTAACAAGGGTGGGTCAGTGGGGGGGGGGGGGGGTGATCGCCTTAGGATAAATGTGATTCTTGAACCAGTCCCTTTGGTCTCAATGTCTCTAACTGATTGTGGTCCCTTTCTCCAGAAAGGAATAAAGCCTTTCCTTCATACTTTGAAAAAAAAATAGCAATTTAGAACACCCTTTCATAAGACTAGAGAGAGTTTTGATTATCTCAACTAAAAACTGTTCATATCTCTTGATCATTCTTCTTAGCTTCTATTTTTAGAAATTGTACTCAGTTCTCTATATATTTGAGAAATGAAGACATTATCAGAGAAACTTGCTTCATATTTTTCCACAATTATTGTTTTTATTTTTTTAATTTTAAATTGCTTTTTTATTAAAGATATTATTTGAGTTTTACAATTTTCTCCCCAATCTTACTTCCCACCCCTCCCACAGAAAGCAATCTATCAGTCTTTACTTTGTTTCCATTTTGTACATTCATCCAAATTGAATGTAATAAGAGAGAAAATGTATTTCCCTCCACCCTATTCCCCCATGTTGATTCTCTTTTTTCTCTCTTTTTGTCCTGTCACTCCTCAAATGTATTTTGCTTCTAACTACCACCTCCCCCAATCTTCCCTTCTTCCTATTACTACCACCCACTCCTTGATCTTATCCCTTTCTTCCTTTCTTTTGGATAAGATACATTTCTATACGCAATTTAATTCCTATATTATTGCCTCTTTGAGATCATTTTGATGAGAGTTCACTCACTCTTTCCTCCACCACCTTCATCTTTCCCTTCCTTGTAAACTTTTTCTTGCCTTTTTATGTGAGATAATTTACCCCATTCTATCCTTCCTTTCCCTTTCTCCCAGGCATTCCTCTTTTTTACCCTTTAATTTTATATTTAAATAACATCACTTTATATTCAATACACACCTGTGCCCTCTGTCTATATATACTCATAACTCCCTAATAATAACAATTTATATGAGGCAAATATCATTTTACCACAAAACTATGTAAATAGTTTACTAAGACCCTTATGATTCCCTATTCCTGTTTACCCTTTTATCTTTCTCTTGAGTTTATATTTGAAAGTCAAATTTTCTATTTGGTCTGATCTTTTAAGTCCTCTATAACATTTAATTTGCAAAAGAATTATACTCAGCTTTATAATCATATGAAAAAATGCTCCAAATCATTATTGATTAGAGAAATGCAAATTAAAACAACAATGACATATCACCTCCCACCTATCATATTGGCCAAGATGAGAAAAAAGGAAAGATGATCAATGTTGTAGAGTTTGTACAAAGATTGGGACATTGCTGCACTGCTGGTGGAGTTATGAATGGATCCAACCTTTGTGGAAAGCAGTATGGAACTATGCCCAAAGAGTAAAAAGAACTTTTCATACATTTTGACCCAGCAATTCCAATTCTAGGTCTATTCAGAAGAAATTATAAAAAAGGGAAATGTCTTAAATGTTTCCAAATATTCATAGCTGCTCTTTTAGGAGTGGTAAAGAATTGGAAATTGAGGGCATGCCCATCAATTAGGAAATGGCTAAACAAGTTATGATATATGAATACTATGAAATGACATTGTTCTATGAGAAGCCATAAATGGTCAGACTCTAGAGAGGCATGGAATGAGTTATATGACCTGATGCTGAGCAAAGGGAGTAGAACCAAGGGAACAATGTTGTTCATCTCACAATGCTGTAAGTATGCATTTGATACAATGCATGCATTGTTCCCTTGACTACAATAACAATGGGAGTTTTTATTTGGGGATATCTTTCAGGAGGTGATCAGTGGATTATTTCCTTTTGTGTTTATGCAGTTTTATTTATTTTTATGGTGTTATTTAATTTAATTTTTTTTAATTTTTAATTTTTATTTATTTAAAGCAATGGGATTAAGTGGCTTGCCCAAGTCATTCAGCTAACTTATGGCTAAGTGTTTGAGGTAGGATTTGAACTCAGGTCCCTCCTGACTCCAGGGCTGATACTCTGTCCACTGTGCAACACTGCTGCCATACTTTTGTGGGGGTGCCTAGGTGGTGCAATGGGTAGAGCACTGGCCCTGGAGTTAGGAGTACCTGAGTTCAAATCTGGCCTCAGACACTTAATAATTACCTAGCTCTGTGGCCTTGGGCAAGCCACTTTAACCCCATTGTCTTGCAAAAACTAAAAAAGAAAAACAAAAAACATAATAATATATTGCATTGTTTGTCCTTCATTCTCGAAAAAATCAGGGTGGTGATACTATGACATGTGAGTGAATTGGATTTGAGTGGGAAGATGTTATGCAAAATAACCAACTTCACTTTCTCCTCCAGAGCCATCTGGATCCAGAGGCCAACCATAAATCAATATGACTGGGGAATGACTTTTTATTATTTGTTTTAAATTTGTCTCAGGTATCTATATTTGAGAAAGAAGATCTCTACAAGAAAAAAAAAAAACAACTTCTTTCAATATTCTTCCCTACAGTTTCTATTGCTAATTGCATTTCCCTCTATCCTAGTCCCCATCACATTTATTTGATTCTCTCTCTCCCTTCACCCTGTTCTTCCTCAAAAGAATTTAGCCTCTGTCTAGCCCCTCCTACTAAATGACCTTTCTTCTGTAACCCATCCTCCTTCTTCTATCCCATTCCCTTCCTCCTTTCCTGTAGGATAAGATTGATCCTTATAATCAATTTCAATGAGAACAAAACTTATTCCCTCCCTCTTTGTCCCATTAACTTACTGTAAAAAAGCTTTATTTTGTCTCTTTTCTGTAAAATAACAATTTCCTGAATTATATTTGTGCTTCACTTGAGTCTCATATTTGAAGATAAATTTTCTGTTCAGCCCTTCTCTTTTCTTTAGGAAAGTTTTCTTTTTTTATGTTGTTTGCTCATTTCCCCAGTCAAAATCTTGATTCTAACTCTTTGTTAAGGTGGGATTCTGCTCTCATGAGGGCATGTTGTCTTACATTTTGTGTCTTTTTTGCACTTGTACCCACAGGTTTTCAGTTCTTCCAAGGTGGTATAATTTATGGAGAGGTTTTTACTATTTTCTTGGCCTGTAATCTGGTCTGTGGGTTATCACAAGCAATCCTTTCTGTTCTGTATCTATGAGGCAAGATCTGCTCCCTTGTGACACAACTTCTATTTTGCTACTGCTCCTCCACTCTCTAAAACTAATATCCAGGACAGTGACCCAGATCTGAATTTAGAAAAGCAATAGAGATTGTTTCATTGATAGCAAAGAGAATCCTATAATCTCCTTGTGACTCTCTTATTATCTGTAGTTTGAGAGCAAAATAAAAACTGCCAAAGATGCTGATCCATTTGCCTCCGAGAACTGCTCCTGGTCCACTGGAGTCTGTCTAAGTTGCTGAAGCCTGCACTGGAGTATGCTTTCTCATTATTATCCTGGTGAGACAGACATTTCATGCTGAACTTTCAATCCATCCTCAACAGTCTCTGGGCTGAGAGGTCTGGGAACCACCAACATTTCCACTGACCACATTGCTTTACTTCCTGATACTGGATTACCAATCCACTCTGAGAAGGACCACACAGCCCTGTGCTCCTCTCTCACCCTGGTCCAAAATAACTTTCTTGGCCAGTCTTCCATGTTGTCTTGGAAAATTGTTTCACTCTGCCTTTTTGTGGGCTCTGCTAATCTAGAATTTTTAAAAATTATTTATTTATTTGTTCCTTTAATTCTTTTTTTTTTTTTTTTGGTATTTGGAGTCATTTGGAGGAGAGCTTGAATGAGTCCCCACCTTTACCCTGTCACTGCCCAATGCATTTTTCAATGACTGTTTTACAAGTTGTGCTGTTGTTTACAGTGTACAGAGGGCAATTTTCTTTTATTGTTTCTTGACAGATACTATATAAGATGTTTTTTGACCACGACTTTCAGGCAGTCTATTATTTTTTTAAATGATCTCTCCTGAATTTATTTTCCAGGTCAATCATTTTTTCCAATAAGATATTTCAGATTTTCTATTTTTCATTCTTTTGGTTTTGCTTTATTATTTCTTGATTTCCTATAAAGTCATTACTTCTGGTGTTGGAGTCAAGATGGCAGCAGGAAAAGAGCTTCTTTTAGGTGCTCTCTCAAAAATATATGAAAAAAACTTAAAATTATGACTCTAACTATATTTTCAAGAGAGAGAGAACCCATGGAAAGATCCAGTGATGCTATTTTCCAGCCCAAGGTAACCTGAAAAATAGTGGGAAGAGTCTGTTCCAAGGGGTTGGAGGGGTGGCACCACACCAGAGAAAAGGAAATTTAGCCTCCTGGGAACAGCCCCAGGGTGCCTGGGAGTGCTGGCAACTGACAGCAGAAGCAGTTTCCTCACTTGCACCCTAGAAAGCATCAAACACAACTTGGAAGATCAGGAGGGAGACTTCTACCAGAGTGAGCATGAAGCCCAGATCTCAGGACATCAACCTGGCAGCAGCAACTCAGTTCCCAGGAAATGGAAGCAGGCCTGTTACCCAGCAGGAGCCTCCAGGCAGCTGTGCCCTGAGTACTCAGCCACAGAAGGTAAGGGAGTAGAGGGAGACCGCTGAGGTTTGTCCTCTCTCTCTGGAAAAAGACTCTGGGGCTTTGACCACATTCAAACCTTGGTTGCAGTCTGGGCCCCCCATAAAGCAGGTACCCCACTCACAGTCCTTTGGCAAAGGAGTGAACTTATGGTCATTCACAGACCAGGAGAGCAGTCAGAGCCTTATACACTGAGGTACTTGTGGTGGGGAGGGCTCCCAATAATACTCAAAAGCTCAGGAAGCACCCCAAATCTAGGCACAGGCCAGGGAAATGAATAAATAGAAAAAAGGAACCTGACCATAGACAATTACTTTGGTCCCATGGAAGACCGAAATATTCAATCTAAGGATGAGAAAATCCAAGTATCTGCATCTAAGGATTTCAAGAAATATAAAAGTAGGGCTCAGGCTATGGCAGAGCTCAAAAAAGATTTTGAAAATCAAGTAAGGGAGATAGAATAAAAATTGAGAAAAGAAATGAGAGAGATGCAGGAAAAACATGAAAACAAGGTCAGTAGCTTAAAAGGAGATCCAAAAAAATGCTGAAGAAAATAATATTTTAAAAACCAGCTTAGGTCAAATGGATAAACAGTTCAAAAAAGATATTGAGGAGAAGAATGCTTTAAAAAGCAGAATTGGTGAGATGGAAGCAGAGATAAGATAGCTGATGACTTTGCAAGAAATCATGACACAATAGTTCAACAAAAAAGAAGGAAAAATTAGAAGAAAAAGTGAAATATGTCATTGAGAAACAACTGATCTTGGGCAGCTAGGTGGCGTAGTGGATAAAGCACTGGCATTGGAGTCAGGAATACCTGGGTTCAAATCTGGTCTCAGACACTTAATAATTACCTAGCTGTGTGGCCTTGGGCAAGCCACTTAACCCGGTTTGCCTTGCAAAAGTCTCAAAAAAAAAACTGATCTGGAAAACACACCCAGGAAAAATAATTTAAAAATTTGGGGGCTACCTGAAAGTCACAATTAGGAAAAGAATTTCAACAGGAAAATTACCTTGATATCCTAGAAGCAGAGGGCAAAATAGAAATTGAGAGAATCCACCAATCTCCCCCCAAAAGAGATCCAAAAAAACAATCCCCAGAAATATTATAGCCAAGTTCCAGAACTCTCTCTAGTCAAAGAGAAAATATTAAAAACAGCCAGAAGAACACAATTCAAATGTCATGGAGCTGCAGTTAGGATCACATAGGACTTAGCAGCAACTATATTAAGGGTTCATAGGGCTTGGAATATAATATTCCAGAAGGCAACTGAATATCCTCTTCCAGGGGAAGAGATGGACTTTCAATGAAACAGGGGAATTTCAAACATTCCTGTTGAAACAACCAGAGTTGAACAGAGAGTTTGATCTTCAAGTACAGGATTCAGGAGAAGCATAGAAAGTGGCTAAGAAGGGTAAATTGTGATGGACTCAATGATGATGAAATGTGTTTATTACTGCATGGAAAGATGATACTGATAATACTAATATGAAACTTCTCATTTAATAGAGCAGGTAGAAAGAGCTTTTATAGATGTGACACAGGAGAGAGCTGAATATATTGTAATATATTTCTAAAAATAGCTGCTGAAAATTTCAGAAGCTTTGGACAGTGATAAAACAGCTGATGACTTTGCAAGAAATCATGACACAATAATATATTGTAATATATATTGCAAAATATATTGTAATATATTGTAAAAATAGAGTCAATGGGTGAAAAGGAAATGTACTGGGAATAAGAGAAAGGAGAGGAAGGATAAGCTAAAATAGTTCATGAAGCTTTTGCAATGGTATGGAAGGGGGTTGGTGAGGGGGAATGAAGGAGCTTTCATTTTCACTGGAAATAGTTCAGAGAGGAAACAGCATTCACACTCAAGAGAGTGTGTGTGAAAGAGAGAAGGGGGACAGGGGGAAGGGAGAAGGGGATGTAGGTGATAGAGGAGATGGTAGCAATGGTGGATCACTGACTTTTTTCCAGTGAGCTACTATACAATTAATAAGTGTTATTGTGAACTCTGCTAATTTTCCAAGGTTTTAACAGCAGCATTCAGTATTACATCTTTTAAAATCTTAATAGTCCTAGTCTTGATTTAATGCAAGTCATCATTGTTAAAGTGGTGATATAAAAAGATCAGTCCCAAAAATGCCAAATTCAAATAGTTCAATTGGACTATACCTCAGTATTAAGATTTGCATCTGCATCTCCATCAGTATTCACACTAAACCACCAAAATATATAGCCTTTTAGATTAATTAGGAATGAATTGATTTATACAATCAAAATTTCCCACTATTTTCATTCTGAAGCATACTTTGATATATGTGAGATTGTCACAGTACAGTCAAAAGGATAAGCTTAGGAAAAAAATGCTGTATAAGGATAGGGTAAGAAGTGAAATGAATATATTGATTTGAGTGATTGAAATGAAGGGTAAGAGAATACATGGGGCAATAATTTTCAGCTGGAATGAAAAGGAAGGAAAAGGAAAGAGAGATAATGAGGGAATCAGAAATTGTAGAATGAAGATTTGTGAAAATGAAGTGACATACTCAGAGGTGATCAATCAATATTCCAAGTTGTGTTTGATTATTTCATACAATTCATTTCTATTGCAGATTAGAAAACTCTTCCTTAGAAAAGGATATCACATAAAGTAATATGGTTAGTAAGTATCCAAATAAAATTGATGAAGAACAGGGCAATACCAGTACTAATAGTCCAAGAAGCAAAAAAAAAAGTAAAATAAAATAAAACTCTATGGAATGCAAGTAAGCACAGCTAGTGAACTTTTTTTTAAACCGGTGAGTATATCCTTATATACCAGTTATGCTCCAAGTCAGAAACAAATCATTAGTCCAGAACAAAAAATGTGCTACCTCTTTTTCAAAATATACCCTCCAGGTATTTTCAATTATGCATGTAAGCTTTTTAAAATTGGTTGATGGGTCCAGTGAATCCTGAATGCCTAGGTTTTATTACTGTGTATAAAAACAAAGGAAATGACTTAGAGCATTTTCCCCAAGTGGTTCGTGGACAAATTAGTAAACAGAGTTTTTTTTTTTTAATGGACCTGCCTTTTAAGTAAGAGAAATAAGTATCCTAGTGGAGATTCAATTCAATTCCCAGTCAATCCCCAGTCAGATTAGCTTTAGACTTCTTGTGCCTTATTGGTGATTTTCTAATGAAATTAGGTGCCTGGAGCTTGTCATTTCCTTGTTAATAGGCTTCTGGGTATGCCTGTAGGCCCTTGAGCTGGAGAAGACTGTAATTCACTTGACATCTGTGAGTTATATATAGAAAATTGGCTTGGGAACTGCAACCAATATGAAATCAGGCTCAGCTTTATTTCCTGTATGAAGATGTGTTTGCCTAAAATCTTTATGTGTTTGAACTGTTAGGTGGAAGTTGACATGCTGTTCATTTTATATTTGACAATACTAGGTGTTCACAAAGTTGTAAGACAAGTTTTAACTTTCAAAGTTAACTGTTCTACAAAAGATTATAATTGCTATTTTGGACATTATCCCCATTACCTTAATCTTTTTTTCATTCTCCAGGGCGTGTGTGTGTGTGTGTGTGTGTGTGTGTGTGTGTGTATGTGTTGTGTGTATGTGTGTGTGTGTATGTGTGTGTGTGTAGCCCTTTTGAAGGGCTGCTTTACATTTCACCCTTTACTAAGGTACAGGATTGCTTTTAGTTAGAAATTACTTTATTCTCTAACCATAGCTGATATGTGTCCAATAAATTTACTTTTGAGTTGTATAAGTAAAATTGGTTTAATTTGTGAAGGTAAAAATGAATCTTTCACCCTTATCACTTATTTTCCTTGAGGTCCTTTATAGATAATTTAAAATATCTTGAGTATTTCAAATGTGAAGCTTTAATAACCTCATCTACAATTTTAAACATAAAAGATTTTCTGAAGTCATGTATTCAAGGCTCAACTGGCCCACATTCATCAAATTGAGTTTTGTTTTATCATAGAATGTATCATTAATCATGCAGTTATATCTTTTAAAAAATCTTCAATTCCTCGAAAACATCTCTATGCAAAACAATTTCCCCTATTTATTTCAATTATATATTGTCCAAGTTGAAACAGAGCTCAAAATACCAACTCCTTTTTTAAAGATGATTAAACAGGAGACTAGAGATGTTTCAGATGAATAATTGAAAAACAAAATAATTCAATTATCTGACTAAAATTGTGTTTGAAAACAAGCATAATAATAGTCAGTATTGCTATCACAGCTAAATTTTAGGCAATATATTAAGATGTACAAAATATTTTACAAATATAATCTCATTTTATCCTTGAAAAATATTTTGATGTAGTTTCTTTTATTAGCCCCATTTTATCGATAAGGAAATCGAGGCAGATTGAGGTCAAATGACTTACTCAGGGTTAAGTTGCTAGTAATATTCAGAAATATAATTTTGAGTTGGGTTTTCTTAACTCCAGTGTCCATACTCTATCATTTGTGCCATCTCAGGATTCAAAACCAAATCTCCTGACTCTTAGACAATATCTACTCTTCTAAGCTGTTTATTTAGTTTAAACTAGGATTCAGTTTAATAGCCTAATAAATAACTGGGCAACAATTTTCCATTTATTATTCTTCCAAATTTTTACCTTCTGAATTTATTTAGGCACAAAATATTTGATGATATAGGGTAGTATATTTAGAATGGTAAGAGTAGTTCCTTTTTAAGGGCTAAAGAATACTATTTCTGATTCTTAATCAATACAGGAAAATATGGCTTGATATATTTTGGATTCCTGGGCACTAAAAGCATAAAATTCACAGTCTGAGGAATTTTGGATTATTAAACTGTTTTATAAATTTGTTGCAACAGTCATTAGTGATATGACTCTGTTTTCCTCTTTTCAATTTTAGATATTTCATGTAGTTTTGGACAATATGAAAAGTCTTATGTAAGAAGTGTAATAGAGTGCTTTTTCCTCTTAATTTTGGAGAACAATTTTATTTTTAGATTTTTCAAGGCAATGGGGTTAAGTGGCTTGCCCAAGGCCACACGGCTAGGTAATTATTAAGTGTCTGAGGCCAGATTTGAACTCAGGTACTCCTGACTCCAAGGCTAGTGCTCTTATCCACTGCGCCACCTAGCTGCCCCTGAGAACAATTTTTGAAGTACTAAGTGATTGGAAAGGTATGGGAAGTAGAGATAGATTTAGAGAACCAATTGAATTTATTGAGTGGGGTGTGTGTGACATGGTCAGCTCTGCACATTAAGAAAACCAAATTGATGGCTGAATGGAAGATGAAATGGATTGGGAAGACTTAAGTCAGGTAGAGCAACCAGCAGTTTTTTGCAATGGACAAGGCATAAGGAGATAAGGGTACTGCAGTTTCAAGGAGAAAAGAGGGTTTATTCAAGTGATACTGAAAAATCAAAAGGAGGGTTAGTTCTATGCATGGTACTGACATTTCAGCCTATTTAACAAAAAAACCCTATAACAAAAAAAGGCAAAACTTCAGAAGGAAGAAAAGAGAATAAATATCTGAAAATATGCTGAATAGTTGAGTGTATATTAAAGAATACATATTACAGGGAAAAAAAGATTAATGTTTTCATCTACCAAAAAGAAATTCTTGAAGATTACAAAAGGACTATTATTCTTTTTAATTTGTATCCTTAATGTTTAGAATAAGGAAAAGAGAAGCATAAGGAGCAGAAATAGGTACAGAATGAGGAGGAAGAGGGGAAGGAATAAGAGAAAATGGAAGAGGAGATGGAGAAAGAAGAGAAAGAGGAAGAAGAGAAAGAGAATAGACAAGGAAATGGAGGAAGAGAAGGAGGACAATTTTTACATAAATATCTTTATTCACTACAGGTATTTGTCATCATACCATTCCCCAATTCAGCAATGAAGAGTCTATTTTATGGCTAAAGTCAACTTTCATCATAATAGGAAAACAAAACATGCAAACATTAAACATATTCAAAAGAGAGTCAATGTTTGTTAGTCTCTTTCTCATCCAACTCTTTGCTTTCTATTCCCATTGCTTAGAACTCTTTGTACAGACTTTTTCATACATATACACATACATATACTCATATGTATATGTATGTATGTATGCATGTATATTTGTAGTTCACTCTCCTTCCTTGAAATCACCTAAAATCCAGTAAAAAGAATTTGTTAAATACCTTGTACTGATTGCTATTATGATATTAGTGCTATATTGGTGATACAAAGACAAATGAAATAATCTATATTGTGTGCTGATAGGAGAAGATATGTGTATAAAGAGTTATATAAAAGTTATATAAAAACACCCCAGAGGAAGAACTCTATATTCTGGAGGAATCAGGAAAGGTTTTAGGTAGAAGACATTGCTTAAATTGATTCTTGGAAAAAAAGAGACTAAATGATGGATTTGAGGGTTACTTTGAAGGAATAAAATATACATTTACTTGGATCAGATCTTGTTATTCTTGGAATTTCTCTACTTCTTTAAACTTTTTAAGAGATGATAGACCATGCTGCGCAATTTTGGTTAATGTTATCATAAGCAATGCAACATGATAAACAAAACTTTAAAAAAAATTAAATTAAAAAAATTTTAAATTAAAAAAATTAAAAATATTTTTAAATTAAAAAAATTTTTGGATAACCAAATCTTTCTTGAATTATTAATTATTACCTTCAAATGTATGGTACTAGCTACAATATCTTACTATGGTGGGCCATGCAACTTAATTTTTTTTCCAATAATAATGATGGATTTGTTTGCTACTCCATTATCTTCCAACTTTTTCATAAAGTGAATAAGTTACAACTGCATGTTGCATGTCTATATTCAATTCTTGGTTTTGTGCCCATGGAATAAAATTATGTGGACTGGTCCAACTGGAAAAATAATTCTGAATCCCATTAATATATTTCTTTAATAGTCTTATTAGAAAAGCTCTCTAAAATGATAGGTATCCCATAACTGTTTCTGTAGGGAATCATGATTTTGTCTCCAGAAGCCAATTCATACTACGAGATCAATTATATGAGCATCTGATTTTCTCTACCTCACAGAGTAATGTATAGAGAATAAGAAACTAAATAATTCCTTAAAACCACCAGTATTTTATATTTAAAATAGAAATAATAATGCAAACTTATTTCACCAGTCATAATGATTAAGGCTAGCAATTAGAATAACATTTTTAAAGTATTTTGCTATATATAAATGTTAAGTTCACTACTGTTTGTGGTTTTGATGAGAAACCCAAAATACAAAGTAATATGCAATTTTAAAAGATAAAGAGCTAAATATCCCTAAAATGATACACTTAAAGTAGGTAAAATAATGATTATTGCTACCATCACTTTAAGGAGTATTTAATAAAAATGAAAGGACCAAACAGATATGCATATTCATCCTAAATATTATTATTACTTTATTTTTTTAAATAATCTTACTTAAAACACACTGCATTTGTGTTTACATGTATTATTTATCACCAGAAGTAAGTGTACTACACATTCTTTTTATACATTTATGCATTTTAAAAAAAACTGATTTATTCATGTTGTATTCAAGAGACACAGAAATTCCCAAAGTGATGCTAATTTGAAAATTAAATATACATAAATTAAATGAAATCTCCACATTATTCTGGGAGATAAATAGTTCTTGGGAAATACATGGAATTCATTATGAACCATTAAAGAGGCATTTGGTAATTTCTAGCAGTGTGTACAATTTATAAAATAAACTCGCATATTTTTCTTTTTTCATAATCATGAAGCTTATTTGGTTTGATGGAATGCAAAACCTTTTTTTTAAACCTAATATTGTCTTTTCTACTTCTCTTCCTTGTTCTTGTTCTTCTTGTTTTTTTTCTTGTTCTTCTTCCTCTTCTTCTTCTTCTTCTTCTTTTCTTCTTTCTTCTTTTTCTTCTTCATCTTCCTCTCTCACCTCTCTCTGTCTTTATGTCTTATCTCTCTTTTTCCTCTCTCTCTCTCTCTCTCTCTCTCTCTCTCTCTCTCTCTCTCTCTCTCTCTCTCTCTCTCTCTCCCTCCCTCCCTCCCTTCATCTCTGCTTATCTCTCTTTATATCTGTCTATTACTCTGTTGGTCTCTGCCCCTGTCCACTTAAATGGGATTCAAGACAGACCTACTTTATTTCAGATTTAAACCTTTTTAAAATATTGTGGCAAGAATATTCCCATAACTCTTATTGTTACTCTGGTTCCTGCTGCTATTTTAACATCTTTCATTCAGCAAGCACTATTAGATTTCTTTGATACTCTCTGCTTATCAGTTTTTGAGGCATTGAAGGGATCCAAAATAAGACAGTCTCTGCCCTCAAAATGCTTATATTCTATGAAGATGATACTGAAACTTTCTTGAACTATTTAAAGTTTATACCTAATTATACCTTTAGAGAAAATTGCATTGTATTGCATCTTCTCTATATAATGCAACCTCTATTTGTCTCAAAAGCTACCTTGCAAGATCTCTAAAACTGGAACAAGTACTTATCTATCCAAATAACATTCCAGTTTAGAACTTTTCTTTTTTTTCCTTCCTCTGTAAAACAGCACTTTGTCTATTTCATTATTAATTTATTGTGATATGTTGTTTGACTGTTCTATTTTCTCTTGCCCTCAAGAGATTTCTTCCTGTTTCTCTTTCCATTCCCACACTTGTAAAGTTCTAATTAATATATTAATCCCATTGACTTTTTTCCTTTTTTATACAATACTTTTTTTTGTTTTTTGCAAGACAATGGGGTTATGTGACTTGCCCATGATCACACACACTAGGTAATTATTAAGTGTCTGTGACCAAATTTGAACTCAGATCCTCCTAGCCACTCCTAATTATACAATTCTTCCCATCTTCTTTCTCTGTCATTAAATTCTATAATATCTCTTTCCATATTTTGAACTTGTATTGTGTTAACTGTTTTAGAAAGATTTTTTAAATTTATTTCTAGTTTTATAATTTTCCCCTAATCTTTCTTCCCTCTCTGCAACCCCCAAAGAAGGCAGTTGGTTAGTCTTTACATTGTTTCCATGATATACATTGATCTAAGTTGAATGTGATGAGAGAGAAATCATATACTTAAGGAAGAAAAATAAAGTATAAGAGATAGCAAAATTATATAATAACATAACTTTTTTGTTCTAATTTCTTTGGTCTTTGTTCAAACACCACAATTCTTTCTCTGGGTACAGATGGTATTCTTCATTGCAGATAGCCCAGAATTTTCCCTGGTTTTTCCACTAAAGGAATGATCAAGTCCATTAAGGTTGATCATCACCCCCATGTTGCTGTTAGGGTATACAATGTTTTTCTGGTTCTGCTCATCTCACTCAGCATCAGTTCCTGCTTCCAGGCTTCCCTGAATTCCCATTCCTCCTGGTTTCTAATAGAACAATACATATACCACAGTTTGTTAAGCCATTTCCCAACTGAAGGACATTTATTTAATTTCCAATTCTTTGCCACCACAAATAGGGCTGCTATGAATATTTTTGTACAAGTGATGCTTTTAGCCTTTTTCATAATCTCTTCAGGGTATAGGTCCAGTAGTGATATTGCTGGATCAAAGGGTATGCACATTTTTGTTGCCCTTTGGGCATAATTCCAAATTGCTCTCCATAAAGGTTGGATGAGTTAACTGCTCCACCAACAATGTATTAGAATCCCAAATTTCCCACATGCCTTCCAACATTGACCCTTTTCCTTTCTGGTCATATTGGTCAGATTGAGAGGTATGAGGTGGTAACTCAGAGATGCTTTAATTTGTATTTCTCTAATAAGTAATTATTTAGAGCAATTTTTCGTGATTATGGATTGCTTTGATTTCCTCATCTGTAATTTGCCTTTGCATACCCTTTGACCATTTGTCATTTGGGAAATGTTTTTTTTTTTTTTTTGAAATTTGACTTAGTGTTCTGTATATTTTAGAAAGGAGTCCTTGGTCAGAATTATTAGTTGTAAAAATTGTTTCCCAATTAAGTAAATTTCTTTTAATCTTGGTTAAAATGGTTTTGTGTGTGCAAAAGCTTTTGAATTTAATATAATCAAAATTATCTAGCTTGTTTTTCATGATGCTCTCCATCTCTTCCTTGGTCATAAACTGCTTCCCTTCCCATATTTCTAACAGGTTAACTACTCCTTAATCTTCTAGTTTGTTTATAATATAGTTTGTTTATGATATAGTTTTTATGTATAAATCCTGTATCCAGTTTGATCTTATCGTGGTATAGGGTGTGAGGTATTATTGAGGTATTATTGGTCTAACTTTTAACTTCTAATTTTTCCAACAGTTTTTATCAAAGAGAGAGTTTTTATTCCAATAGCTGGACTGTTTGGCTTTATCAAACAGCAGATTACTATAATCAATTGTGGCTATTGGACCTAGTCTATTCCACCACTCTATTTCTTAGCCAATACCAGACAATGTCAATGACTATTGCTTTAAAATATAATTTTAGATCTGGTAAGTCTAAGCCATCTTCTTTTGCACTTTTTTTCTTTGAATCCCTAGAAGTTCTTGACTTTTTATTTCTCCATATGAATTTACTTACAATGCTTCATAACTCATGAAAGTATTTTTTTGTAATTTTGATTGGTATGGCACTAACAGATAGTTTAGTTTTGTAAGAATTGTCATTTTTATTATATTAACTTGATCTATACACAAGCAGTTATTTAAATCTGATTTTATTTGTTTGAGAAGTGTTTTGTAATTGTTTGCAAAACAATTTTTGAGTCTTCCTTGCTAGAGAGACTCAGAAGTATTTTATATTGTCTGAGGTCACTTTGAATGGGATTTTTCTTTCTAGCTCTTTTTGCTTTATCTTGTTAGTCATATATAGAAATGTTAAAGATTTATGAAGGTTTATTTTATATCCTGTGACTGCTAAATTTTTAAATTATTTCTAGTAGTTTTTTTAGATGATTTTTTGGGATTCTCTTGGTATACCATCATGCCATCTGCAAAGAGTGAGAGTTTGTCTCTTCCTTCCCAATGTTGATTCCTTCAATTTCATTTTCTTCTCTTATTGTTGAAGCTACCATTTCTAATTACAATATTAAATAAAATTGGTGATAATGGGCATCCTTGTTTCACCCCTGATCTTATTGCAAATACTTCTAGCCTATTTCTGTTGAATATAATGCTTGTTGAGAGTTTCAGATAGATTCTACCTATTATTCTAAGGAAAAATCCATTTATTCTTACAGTCTCTCATGTTTCTATTAGGGATGGGTGCTGCATTTTGTCAAAATCTATTTCAGCATCTATTTATATAATCATATGATTTCTGATAGGTGTGTTATTGATAAAATTAATTATGCTAACAGTTATCCTAATATTGATTCAACTCTGCATTACTGGAATAAATCCTACTTGGTAATAGTGTATTATCCTAGTGAAAACTTGTTGTAATAGTTTTGCTAAGATTTTATTTAAGATTTTATTCATCAGGGAAATACACCTATAATATTCTTTTTCCATTTTAACATTTCCTGGTTTAGGTATCAGCTCTATATAGGTGTCATAGAAAGAGTTATGCAGAGATCTGTCTTTACCTCTTTTTCCAAAGAGATTATATAGATTTGAAACCAATTGTCTCCCATTTTGTTAAATGTCCTCCTTTTCCCCAGTAAGAGAAGGCTCATCTTTTCTGGGTGGTAGATTTTTGGCTGTATCCCAAGCTACCTTGCTCTTCAGAATATCTCATTTGATCCCTTGATGTAGATGCAGCCACATCCTGTGTAATCTTTACTGTGGCTCCTTGGAATCTAAATTGTTTCTTTCTGGCTGCTTCCAGGATTTTCTCTTTTATCTGATAGTTCTGGAATTTGACCACAACATTCTTTGGTGTTTTTATTTTAGTATCTCTCTTCCTGGAGGGGATTGATGTATTCTTTCAATAGCTATTTTGCCCATTGGTTCTATGATATCTGGGCAGTTTTTCATCACTAAATCCTGTAATATTTTGTGCAGGCTTTTTTTCTCTTCAATGTTTTCATGAAGAACTATAATTCTCTCCTTTGTCTATTCTCGAGGTCAGTGGTTTTGCTGATGAGGTATTTTACATTTTCTTCTAATTTTTAGATTTTTTGGCTTTGTTTAACAGACTCGTGTTGTCTCATGAAGTCATTAGTTTCCACAGTCTCCATTCTTGTTTTTGCAGAAGAATTTTCTTCATTTACCTTTTTAAAGTCTATTTCCAAATGGTCAATTCTATTTTTGACAGTTTTCCATTTCACCAATTGAGGTTTTGAGAGAATTATTCTTATTTTGTATTTGTCCATTTTTACATTTCAAGGATTTGCTTTTTTGTTGCAAATTGTTAATTTTTCTCTCCAAAAATTTCCAATTGATTTTTAACTTCCTTCCTGATTTCATCTTTCTATGCTGGAGACCAGATCATATTCACCTCAGAGGTTCCAGATCTCTCCAAGTTAGGGTCTTTTCCTTCTAGGAATTTTTCCATGGACCCTCTTTTCCACTGGGTTCTCTTCATTTTCGTAAGAGCTTGTCTTGAAGAGGGGCTGGTTCACAGAAGTTTGGTGTTGAGATCCCTAGGGGCTTTACTCACTGGGTTTAGCAACTCCATGTGGCCCAGCCAGGAGGGGGCACTGCTTGATTTTTCTGGAATGTCTGTGACCTTGATTTGAAGCCCTCTTCCCTTGGCCTGGAAGGGGTGGTTAAAACTTCTGAATACTTTTATCTTTGAACAATTGTGGGTTTTGCCCTAGGGCAAGATAATTGCTCTCCTTATTCAAGCTGAGGGAACTCTGCTGGCAGGGGTGGGCTATAAATTTGTTTGATATGGGAAAAGGCTTCAGATGAAATGAAGGAATGGACTCTCAGTTACTCCAGACCAGAGGAGCCCAGGGATCAATGTCTGCAACTCTCCCAACCTAGAACTCACCCAACAGCCCTGTTGGCAAGCTCCAGACAGTCAGTGCCATCACCAATACCTCTGCTCCCCATTGGCTCCACCCCTGTGTCAAATCAGGCCAGTCCCACTCTTAGTCTTCCAGGCTCTCACCTTGTCACATGGTCCTGGCACAGACTTCCCTCTGCACCTGGGCTCATCCAATGGTCCCAGAATATAAACCTTGAGGTAGATGGTCTTCTCCTAGTTTCTCTTTCTGGGTTTTGTTGATCACTTTTCTGTTAAGAGATTTGTTTCATATTATATATGAGGATAGTTCAGGAAGCTTTGGCACAAAACCTGTCTTCTCTCTGCCATCTTGACCAGAAGTCTCTGTGTCAACTTTTAAAAATAATTTTTTTAATTTTTGTTGTTTAAAAGAATACCTTGTCTTCATTTTACTCATCATTTCTCTTCACATTCTGTCTGTTCTAGGCTATTTATTTTCAAGTTTCTTTACTTCTTTTTACTCTCTATTCCTTATGAAATTAACGATTAATGGTAACAATTTCTATTGCCCTCTTCAACACAGATTCTAGGGTATGACCTTGTAGATCCTATGTCTTTCTGTTGTGCCACTCTTTTAGAAATATCAGTTCCTTAATGTTGAGTGAAATGAGCAACATTGAATGATAATCAACTGTAATTGACTTGGTTATTTCAGCAGCACAATAATCATAGACAATTCTACGAGAATTATGATGGAAAATGACATCCTTATCCAGAGAAGTAACTGTGGAATCTAAATGTAAATTAAAGCTCAACATCTATAATTTTTAAAAGTTGTCTTATGTGTTATGTCATTTTTTAATTTTTTCTTCCATTTGGATTTAATTTTTCTTTCATAACATGATAATATTGATCTATGTTTAACATGATTATACATTGGAGTCGATTCTAGAGTGTTTTCAGTCAAGGAAGGGGGCAGAGAGAAAAATGTAAAACCCAAAGCCTTGTAAAAATGATTGTTGGAAACTACCATTTTATGCAGTTGGAAAAAATAAATGAAGGAAAAAAAGAATGAAATACCAGAGCCTGAAAGTAATAGAGAGAATATTGTAATGATAGTAATTTCCTTATGTACATGATTTTGGAATTTAATATTGGTGCAGCCAGGTGGTGCAGAGGATAGCACATGGGCTCTGTAGTCAGGAGAACCTGAGTTCAAATCTGGCCTCAGACATTTAATAATTTCCCAGCCGAGTGACCTTGGGCAAGTCACTTAACCCCACTGCCTTGCAAAAAAGCAAAAAACAAACAGATCATCAATATTAAGAATTGTTCTTCCTTTGCAATTTCTTTCCCATTCATCATTTCCTCTCCTCTCCAAAATTTGAAAAATCAGTTGCCCTCAAGAACTCTTATTCTCCTTCTCTTGGTGCAGGATTAATTGTCTCTCTATGCTCCAGATACCTAGATATCACTCTGAATGTAAAGTATGTAAAGTTATGTAAAAGAATATCTTTCTTCTTCCATGGAGGTATTTATGAGTGATAGTCATCTCACTCCTAGTACTTATAGAAGATGTATTGCTTGCTTTCCCCATGTCAAGCCCTTTTTATGCCTCTTTATCATCAGTTATTTGTTGACATTTTTTCTTAAACACAATAGGGGGAATTTCCATTTAGTGTTAATCTTTGACCTCATTAGGGAACAACTCCTTTTGGCTTCTGTCATTGTTCTTCCCTATTTCCTTTCATGAATCCTCAATTTTTTGATTTGGACAAACAAAAAATGTTGATTCATCCATAGGTAGGTTGATTTGAAGATTAGATCATGAAATTTTAATCATATTCCTCTACAATTACTTCTATTTGATTTCTTTTTTCACTTTAATATCTTTTATAATCTCTTATGGTGTTTCTTTGATTTTATATTGTACTTGTTGCTTGCTTTAGTCTATTAGCAATATTTCCTTTTTCCCTTTAATTTTTTTCCATGAATATTTTATATTGTTAACTGTTTTTTCTTCATTTGCTGTATTGGTTTATGTGTCTTCTACTTTTGTTACATGTCAACTAAGAGCAAAGAATTTCCTTAGGGGTGGCTTTCTTTGTATTAATGCTTCAAATGTTTCTTTTTACTAAATATTAATTTTTTTTCTATAATAGGCTCAAATTTTTTTTAGAGTATGCTATCTTAGATTCTCTTTTGAGCTCCTTTGATTTTAGAACATATTATTCCATTCCCTCTTGCAGTTTCTGGTGCATACAAAATAATCTTATGCTGTGTGAATTTCATTTGGCTTACAAAATTTATTGTTGTTATGTGAATAAATAATGTATTTAACTAATATGGATATTTTTCAAAGAAGTCACCAAAGATGCTCTATGGATTCTTTGGCTTGCCCCTGAAATTCTAGAATATTTTCTTGTTTTGTTTCTTACATTTTGGTGTTCAGGTTTTATGACTAATCACGTTCTCTGATTTCACAGTTCTTGTTTCTCTCTTAAATAATTCATGATTTCCCTGCTGTGTTTTAATAAGGTTTGGGGAATTCAAAGGGCCTTCTGCCTCATCAATTATTAATTTATTTTCTTTTACATTTCAATGTTTCTACATATATTTCTGGGCCCACTTAGAAGAGCTGGAGGACATATTCCCTTCTTTTGTAAAAATCTTCATTGTACTTTTGTTTGTTTATGTTCAAGGTCATTAGCTGGGTTTTATTCTTCCAGAGATATTTAGCAATTTTTGTTTTTGTTTTTTCCTTTAAATTTCTTATTGTTCACTCTTTGAAATCTTTCCCTGTGGCAAAGGTTTACCTGAAACTTGAACATCAAAGCAGTTTTAGCTTCCTCCCTGGTTAAGCAATCCACATTTCACCATGTTTGGTCTGTCCCTTGTGTTACTTCTAAAAGCAGAGAAGTAAACACAATTGAATGAAAGAGATTTTATTATTCTTTTTAAAAGATTTTATTTATTTTGAGTTTTACAATGTTTCCTGTAATCTTACTTCCCCCCCCAACCACCATAGAAAGCAATTTGTCAGTCTTTACATTGTTTCCATGTTATACATTGATCCAAATTGAGTGTGATGAGAGAGAAATCTTATCCTTAAGGAAGAAACATAAAGTATAAGAGATAATAAGATCACACAATAAGATATCATTTTTTTCTAAATTAAAGGAAATAGTCCTTGAACTTTGTTCAAACTCCATGATTATTTATCTGGATAACAGATAGGAATCTCCATTGCAGACAGCCCCAAATTGTTCCTGAATGTTGCACTGATGGAATGAGCAAGTCCCATTGATTATCTTCCCCATATTGCTGTTAGGGTGTATAATGCTTTTCTGGTTCTACTCATCTCACTCAGCATCAGTTCATGCAAATCCTTCCAGGCTTCCCATCACTCCTGGTTTCTAATAGAACAATAATTTTCCATGACATGCATATACCACAGTTTGCTAAGCCATTCCCCAATTGAAGGACATTTACTTGATTTCCAGTTTTTTGCCACTACAAACAGGGCTGCTATAATTATTTTTGTACAAGTGATGTTTTTACCCTTTTTCATCAGCTCTTCAGGATATAGACCCAGTAGTGGTATTGCTGGGTCAAAGGGTATGCACATTTTTGTTGCCCTTTGGGCTTAGTTCCAAATTGCTCTCCAGAAACTTTGGATGAGTTCACAGCTCCACAAACAATGTAATAGTGTCCCAGATTTCCCACAACAATTCCAACAATGATAATTATCTTTTCTGGTCATATTGGCCAGTCTGAGAGGTGTGAGGTGGCACCTCAGAGAAGCCTTAATTTGCATTCCTCTAATAAGTAATGATTAAGAGTAATTTTTTGTATGACTATAGATTGCTTTAATCTCCTCATCTATAAATTCCCTTTGCATATCCTTTGACCATTTGCCAATTGTGGAATGGCTTTTTTGTTTAAATATGACTCCGTTCTCTGTATATTATAGAAATGAGTCCTTTGTCAGAAACATTAGTTGTAAAGATTGTTTCCCAGTTTACTATATTTCTTTTGATCTTGGTTACAGTGGTTTAGATAAAACTGCAAAAGTTTTTTTTTTAATTTAATGTAATTAAAATCATCTAGTTTGCTTTTGGTGATGATCTCCATTGGTTCCTTAGTCATAAACTGCTTCCCTTTCCTTAGATCTGACAGGTAAACTAGTCCTTGATCTTCTAATTTGCTTATACTATTGTTTTTCATGTCTAAATCCTGTATCCATTTGGATCTTATTTTGGTATAGGGTGAGAGGTGTTGGTCTAAGTTTCTTCCACACTACCTTCCAATTTTCCCAGCAATTTTTATCAAAGAGAGAGTTTTTATCCCCATAGCTGGACTCTTTGGGTTTATCAAATAGCAGATTACTATAATCATTTTCTGCTGTTGAACCTAGTCTATTCCACTGGTCCACCACTCTATTTCTTAGCGAATACTAGGCAGTTTTGATAACTAATGCTTTATAATATAACTTTTAAATCGGGTAGGGCTAAGCCCCCTTCTTTTGTACTTTTTTTCATAAAATCCCTGGAAATTCTTGACTTTTTATTTCTCTTTCTGAATTTACTTGCAACTTTTTCTAACTCAATAAAGTGTTGTTGGGTGGGGCTCTTCCATCTGTGAACCCTCGGGGACTGCCGAAGAAAGACAACTCACACAGATGATCAGGGGGCAAGTCCAATTTATTGCTGTGTATGTAAGCTCATATACTATATTCTATATGCGGAAGCAGGATATGGGAGGATCTCTTGAGGCCTATATCAGATTGGCTTGAGCCTCTTGCATTGCCTTTGTTGATTGTCTCTATGTGGAAGTTTGTCCAGCAAGGGATGGGTGAAATAGGGAAGTAGATGGGTAGATATGTGGGCACCTCCCAGTTTCCTTGTGGCTGAGGATTTTAGGCCACCAAGGTTTGCCTTGGCCTATATCCCAGAGTTTGCTCTACGGGACTTCATCTCATGTCCTGCAAGGTCAGTAGGTATGCTGTGGGGCAGCCTCCTACAATAAAGTAATTTTTTGGAATTTTGATTGGTAGGGCACTAAATGATAGTTTATCTTGGTAGAATTATCATTTTTATTATATTAACTCAATCTATCCATGAGCAGTTGATGTTTGCCCAGTTATCTAAATCTGATTTAATTTGTTTGAGAAGTGTTTTGTAATTGTTTGCAAAAAAAATTTTTGAGTCTTCCTTGGTAGATAGACTCCCAGGTGTTTTACATTGTCTGAGGTAACTTTGAATGGGATTTTTCTTTCTAGCTCTTTTTTCTGTATCTTGTTATATAGAAATGTTAAAGATTTATGAGGGTTTATCTTATATCCTGTGACTGCTAAATTTTTAAATTATTTCTAGTAGTTTTTTCAGATGATTTTTAGGGATTCTCCTGGTATACCATCATGTCATCTGCAATGAGTGAGAGTTTTGTCTTTCCTTCCCAATTCTAATTTCTTCAATTTCTTTTTCTTTTCTAATTGATGAAGCTAATGTTTCTAATATGATATTGAATGGTAGTGGTGATAATGGTCATCCTTGTTTTACCCTATTGTACTGGGAATGCCTCTAGCCACTTCCCATTGAATATATTTCTTGTTTATGGTTTCATACAGATAGTAATTATTCTAAGGAATAGTTGATTTATTCCTACACTCTCTAGTGTTTTTAGTAGGATGTGTGCTGTATTTTGTCAAAAGCTTTTTCAGCAGCTATTGATATGATCATATAATTTCTGATAGGTTTGTTGTTGATATAATTAATTATACTAACAGTTTTTCTAATATTAAACCCTATATTCCGGGGATGAATCCTACTTGGTCAAAATGTATTATCCCAGTGATAACTTGTTGTAATCATTTCGCTAAGATTTATTTAAGATTTTTGCATCTATGTTCTTCAGGTAGATTGGTCTATAATTTTCTTTCTCTATTTTGACTCTTCCTGGTTTAGATATCAGCACCATGTCATTCTCATAGAAAGAGTTAGGCAGAGTTCCATGTTCCCCTATTTTTCCAAAAAGTTTATATAGAACTGGAACCAATTGTTACTTAAATGTTTGGAAGAATTTACTTGTGAATTCATCAGGCCCTGGGATTTTTATCTTGCAGATTTCAGTGATAGCTTATTGGAATTTTTTTTTCTGAGATAGAGTTGTTAATATCCTCTTCATTTAACCTGGGCAAGTTATATTTTTGTTAATATTCATCCATTTCACTTAGATTGTTAAATTGATTGGCATAGAGTTGGGCAAAATAATTTCAAATTATTACTTTAATTTCCTGCTCATTGGTGGTGAGTTCACATTTTTCATTCATGATACTAGTAATTTGATTTTCTTCATTCTTTTTTAATCAGATTGGCCAGAGGTTTATCAATTTTATTGCTTTTTTCATAAAAGCAACTTTTAGTTTTATTTATTATTTCATTCTATGTGAGTCATAGAAAATTTTGAGTATCCATCACTTCTAGCTAAGTACATTCTAACTAATAGAGTTACAATTCTTGAGAGTTAATAAAGTCTTCCTCCCAAGTAGCATAGACAGTTTTATCCCATTAGATAGAAGTCTCATGGATAAGTCATGAGTGTCCATCACTTCTGGCTTAGTATATATTCTCTTTGTTATAGTTACAATTCTCAAGAGTTATGAGAATCTTTTCCCCATGCTGGATATAGCCAGTTTCAACTTATTGGATAGCAATTTTTTTTCCTTTATCCCCTTTTATTTTTTTTAACCTTTTCATCTGTCTCTTGAACCTATTTGATGTCCAAATTTTCTATTTAGCTCTTGTCTTTTCATCAGGAATTTTTGGAATTCTTCCATTTCATGAAATGTCCATCTTTTCCCCTGGAAAAAAAAAAAAAGACTCAGCTTTGCGGGATAGTGGAGTCTTGGCTTCATTCCAAGCTCCCTTGCTCTTCAGAATATCTAATTCCAGGCCCTTTGATCCATTAATATTGATTCAGCCATGTCCTGCATAATCTTTACTATAGTTCCACAGTATTTAAATTGTTTCTTTCTGGCTGCTTGCATGATTTTCTCTTTTATCTGATAGTTCTAGAATTTGGCCATAACATTCCTTGGTGTTTTCATTTTAGGATATATTTCTGGAGGGGATCCATGTATTCTTTCAATAACTACTTTGCCCTCTGCTTCCATGATATCAGGGCAATTTTCCATCACCATATCCTGTAATATTAAGTCCAGACTTTTTTTTTCTCTTCAATGTTTGCAGGAAGTCCAATAATTCTCAAATTGTCCCTCCTCAATCTGTTCTCAAGTTCAGTGGTTTTGCTGATGAGGTATTTTACATATTCTTCTATTTTTTCTATTTTTTGATTTTTTAACAGGCTCTTGCTGTCTTATGAAGTTCTTAATTTCTGCAGAGTCCATTCTTTTTTTTAGAGAGGCGTTTTCTTCATTTACCTTTTGCAACTCCTTTTCCAATTAGTCAATTCTACTTTTGAAAGAGCTTTCCATTTGACCAATTGAACCTTTGAGAGAATTATTTTCTTTTTTCCTTTTTCCAATTGAGGATCTGAGAGAATTATTCTCATTTTGTATTTGTCCAACTGTATTTTCCAATGATTTGTTTTCTTGTTGCAATGTGTTAATTGACTCTCCCAAATTTTCCAATTGATTTTTAAACTCCTTCCTTATTTCTTCAAAGAAGTCTTTCTGTGCTGGAGACCAGATCATATTCTCCTCAGAGGTTGTAGGTAACTCTCTGAGTTAGGTTCTTTTACTTCTAAGAATTTTTCTTTGGATCCACCTTCCTGCTGATCTTTCTTCATTCTGCTAAGACCTTGACTTGGGGAGTGCTGGTTCACAGAGTTTTGGTGTTGTGATCCCTCCAGGCTTTGCTTCTCATGTTACTTCTGAAAGCAGAGATGTAAGCACAATTGAATGAAAGAGATTCTATTATTTAGTCCTGGTAGAGCTGGAATCATTTTCCAGATCTCTTTCTCAGTTCTCTAGATAATCACTGATATTATCCATAGCACTGATATGTTATTGACACAGTCAGACCAAGTTTCTGACATTTTACTTTCTGAAGTGGAAGGTGGTACAAAAGTAGTGCGTATTTGAGTTATAATGCAAGCCTATGGATAAGCTTATGCCATCCTTTTAGCATGTGTTGTCCAAGGAGTAAGGTTGGATGAATATGTTGAGTGAGCTCAATATAGATTAAAAATTAACCTTCTTTGCTGTTTGTAATTTTTGTAGAGTTGCCTTTTCAGATTGTTTGATATCTTAGACCATGTAGAGAACTGAAATTATTTCATCTCTTGCACATAATTTCTATTTTGAGGAAAAGAAAATTTGTCTAGTCCTTCATCTTGCATCATATTCAGGATTATATCTTCTTAACTTTATTTGGACTGGATCCATGTGATTCAGTCCAGCTATATGTCTTGTGGCTGTTTTCTTTCCACTTCTCTTTTCCATTTTTAATTATCTTTAATGTTCTTACCAACCCAGTTTGTAGCTGTTTCTTCATTGCTTAAACTTGCTTTCTTCTTAAAAACTCATTTTCCTTATCTTTATTAAGAACTGTGAATTAACCTGTGAAATTTATATATTAAACAACAGCACAAAACAAAACAAAACTTTATCCAAAATATAATCTTCAAGGACAGCAGTATTTTATACTATTTCTTACAACTAACCACAAAACATGGGGATATATTTTTGCTACCATATTCATGACCATTACCAACACCACCACAACCACCACCAAAAATAACAACAATAATAACAACAATATAATTATGTTACTTTTGGTTGTTATTATAACAATATTATTTGATCCATCAGAATTTAAGTTCTTTAAGAACAGGCAACTTACTTTTGTTTTTCTTTAAATACCCGATCCTTAGTACAGAAGCTAACATATAATAATTAATTAATAAAATTCTTGTTGATTAATTTGTTGGGTGCTATTTGACTTTTCAAATGTTGATCCATCAGTCTCCTTTTCCCAATAAATTCTAGATTGATCTCATATTCTAATGGATTAACTCAGTGAACTAATAACATAAAATTTTCATTCACTTTGTCTTTCCAGAATGATGACAAAACCAATATCTTTGGATTAACTATAAATCTATTCAAATAATCCTCTATCTCAATATCATGGAGGGAGTGAAGATGTCAATGTAATAGATATTTAATGTAATGTAATATAATAGGAAAATCACTCCAAAATCTGTAAAGAGGCTTGATTAATGCTGGATCTGACGGAAACTAAGGAGATCTATGCAAATTATCTGACTTCTCTCTGCCATCTTGGCCAGTATAGGCAATTATTATAAAAAAATTATAAAATTTTAAAATGTAGTAGAGTAGGCACTAGTTAATGCCTTCTTGGTCATTTAAAAAAAACTAAACTTTTCTATTGCTTTGAGATAACTAAAACAATGTTCAGAGAGTATCTCTACAATCAAGTTTTCTTTAATGTTTTGTGTGAGGTGCAGCTGCTCCTTCTGACTTAATTTTCTTAAGTGCTATCTACAACTTCTTCACACAAAACATCTATTACTGGAGTGGTAGAATTTATTTTTGCTTAATGTCCTGGAAATGTATTACGTGACAACTGACCATAGTGAAATTCACCTGCCAATTCAAGCAATGCAGGCTTGTACCACTTTCTTTGCACATAATCCTAGACATTATGAACTTTGAAAATGTTGATCACAGAATGGAAAAATTGAAAAAGAAAATTCAGAAGCAATCTAGTACATTCCTGAATACATACCACTACTACATAGGAGCATGTTGGAGTCAAACCAAACTGAAACCTGGGTCCATTGTTAAATTTTCTTAATGTGCATATAAACCTCAGAAATCACAATATTTTTAATACTATTTAAATAAATGCCTGCATAAATCTATTGCTCAAAGATCATTATGTGTTTATCTACATACATATATCCAGACAGAAATATATATAGAAGCACAAGTCTGTTCTAAAGCATTCATCAATATACCCCTTTTAGTATAGTATCCCTGACATTGCTTAAAGATTTCTAGTGACAGTAAATCAACTACTTTTTCCTATCCATTTAACTGTTACAAACTTTATTCTTCTTTTCTTTTTTTGTTTTGTGCAAGGCAATGGGGTTAAATGACTTGTCCAAGGTCACATAGGTAAGTAAGAATTAAGTGTCTGATTTGAACTCAGGTTCACCTGACATAAGGACTGGTACCCTATCCACTGCACCATCAAGCTACCAACACTGCTCTACCTAACTGTCCCTAAACTTTATTCTTATATCAAACTTAACTTTTCCTCTCTGCAACCTTAATGAATTTTTCCTTAGTTGTATCCCCTCATGCCAAGTACAATAAGTAGAATACGTATACATATGTGTGTATATGTGTGTATATGTATATATTTATATATGCATGCACATTTATACACAGTTGGCTAAGGATTTAAACAGTACATGCATGAATTCATATATGTGAGTATGAGCACATGCACCCATGATCAGATACATATGTATGCTTCTTTATATGTGTATACATATATAAATATAAATTATTTATGTATATATGCATATTTATGTGTGTGAATACATATATATATATGTGCATATGCATGTATATGTATTTATACACAGATACACACCTATACCCGCATTCCTATTAGATATCTCAAAAGCTTTTGTCAGGTATGTTCACTCTCTGGTCAGTAATCTGTTATCCATATATTTTAAACCATAGCTCAAAAGTCCAAATCTCTTTTTGAGATACATTATAGGCAGCTCTTCATTTCAGAAACTAATCTGCATATTTTGTTCTCCATTCATTTAAAGGTCTGTGGCAAGAAAAAGACTATCTGTGTCCCTCTTGTTCTTCAGTTGCTTGCACAATAATTCATAAAAATGCACATTTAGATTTCTTTGGCTATAATTTTTATGTGAAGATAAACCATCAGAAACATGCAGTTGTCATCTGCTTAAGTCTTGAGAGATATGGGCTGGTTACACAATATTCCTCTTTATTATTATTTTCTGTTTGGCAAAAAGCTGATTCATTACCTCTCTGGAGAATAACTTTTCTCTTCTACCACATATAGAATGAAATCTTTCCTGATAATTGCTTTAATTCTTCTACATTATAATTTACAGACCAATCAGCTTGTTTCTGCATCAAACTCTCTCAGTTACAAAAAATGAGATCTAAACCTCCATTCTCATACCTTAAATCTCCCTTTTTTAATTGGAGTTTCCAGTGTAATATTTGTTTTGTCTATTTTATTTAAATTATTTTTATTTGTCAATATTTGTTTTCCCCATCCCTTCAGCAAAGATATTTTTAAAAATTTTTTAAAATGTGAATAATGAAGCAAAAATAAATTTGTACATTGACCATGCCTAAAAATGCAACTTCATCTGCACCTTGATGGATAATCTCTCTCTAAAATAGAATGTTTCATGCTATGATTGTTCATTATATTTATTGTTTGATTTTGTAGTATTGCTCTGTATTGTTTCATTTAGAAGGTCTTCACAGATTTTCTGAACTTCCCCTTTATCAATTCTTGTAGCACAATGTTAATCTATTATTCATATGACATAATTTGTTTAGACACTTTTCAAATGATAGAGCATATTTTTAGTTTTCAGTTTGCTACTGCAAGAGGAGCTTTTAGAAAATGTTTCAAACTATTTCAGACTTGTGGCTTTTTCCTTGAACTCTTTGATGTATAGATCTTTTAGGAGTATTTCTATTGACTCTGATTGCCTGGTCAAAGGACAAGCAAATTCATATCTTTTGACAGCATAATTACAAATTACTTTCCAGAATCATTGAACCAATTTATATACTTCCACCTACAGTGTATAAATATGTCTAATTTCCCACAACCCTCATGCAATATGTCATTTTCCTTTAAAAAAACATTTTTTACCATTGCAGATAATCTCATAGGTATGAAGTAGATTCTCAGAGATGCTTTTTTTTCCTTTAGGTTTTTTTGCACAGTAAATGGGGTTAAGTGGCTTGCCCAAGCCCACACAGCTAGGTAATTATTAAGTGTCTGAGGCCGGATTTCAACCCAGGTACTCCTGACTCCAAGGCCAGTGCTTTATACACTATGCCACCTAGCCACGCCTCAGAGATGCTTTAATTTATAGTCATCTAACTTTTATTGATTTTGCAAGACCCTCTTATGGCTATTGATAGATTCCATTTCTTAGGAAGTTTCATATTCATAAAATTTGATCATAGATGACAGAATTAACAATTTTATACATTTGAAATACTTTCTTGTATATTTTTAAAGTGAAAGCTTAATCAGTAAAGTTACTGGGATGATTATTTCATAGCTTGCTTTCATTTTAAATTGCAACAGCATTAGTTTTGGTACAAAAACTTTTCATTTTTATTTAAGCAAATTTGTCCTTATATGGTTTTACTTAATTCTATTCATCTACTGTTTGTTCATAAACTTTTCTCCTATTCATACATCAGAGAATTAATTTCTTCTTTGTAAGAGAAATGTCTAAGTCATGTATACATTTAGAGCTTCTCTTGAAATATATTGTGAGATGTTGGTCTATATGTGCTTTTACCCAAGATGGCTTTCCAGTGTACCTTAGCAGTTTTTGTGTACTTATCAATGACCTAAGTAACCTAAGTCATAGAGCTCATAAAAAGATAGTCTATTAAAGTTCATTTGTTCCTTGTGTTATAGCCAAAATCCTTTCCATTAATCTATTTCTGTTACTTTTTAAAATTTCTATTTTGTTTCAATTCCCTTCCTTCCCATTAATTCCTGGTATTTATTGAGAAGGTAATATGTATGATCTCTATTGTATACAGGAAGTTATGCAGCTGTATTTCTATATAATCTATGTTATTGAAACCATAATGAAATAAAATTTAAAAATATGCTTCTATCTGTACACAGAATACATTATGTTTTTTTCCTGTAGAGGTGGATAGCATTTTTCAGAAAGAGTCCCTTGAGAAAGAGGAATGGATCATTTACTTGATCATAGAATTTAATTCTTTCATAGTTGATTATCATTGCAATATTGATGTTACTATGCATATCCTCTGGTTCTGTTCATTTCATTTTTTATCCATTTATTCAAGTCTTTCCAGATTTTTTTTCTGAAATCATATCCTTCACCATTTCTTACAGCATAATGTATAATACAAAAATCATAAAACATGCTTTGTTTTATCTTCCCTAATCAATGAATATCCCTTCAATTTATAATTTTTTGGACTCCCAAAATATCTACTATACATATTTAATGACTGAATCAGTATATAGCACCAACAAAGTTTTGAAGTACATACCAAAATATTTATCATTGTCTTTTCCTATCAGTTTAGCTAATTTTATGAGTACGTGGTTGTACATCAGAGATGTTTTCATTTGTGTTTCTCTAATTTTAAGTGATTCTTATAATTTTGAATTATTATTAATAGCTTTGATTTAATCTTCTCAAGAATTCCTGTTCATATCATTTGACCATTTTCTAGATCTGAATGGTCTTTTTTATAAATTTGACTTAGTTCCCTTTATATTTGAGATATAAAATATTTTTCAAGAAATTGCATGTGTGTTTTTTTTAGCCAAGTTTTCTGTTTCCTTTGTCTTTTTGGCTACATTGGTTTTATTTGGGCAATTTTTTTTGTAATTAAAATGATCCATTTTTACTCCCTTGTTCATAAAATCTCCCCTTATATATTATGTATACTTGTAATGTTTTCTGCATTCCACCAATTTTCTCATGATACTGACCTTTATATCTTTAATCATGTTCAAATTTTGAACTTCTGTAGGTTGATGTTATGAGACATGTTGGTTTATGCTAGTTTCTGCCAGATTACCTTCCATTTATAGTATCAGTTTATCTTGGTTATTTAAGTCTTGCCATTAATACCTAGGATCTTTGAGTTTATGCAATACTAGGTTTGTTTACTTAGTTTCATATATTGTGTATCTATTATATTATATAATATATTGATCAATTACTCGATTTGTTAACCAATAGAGTTTTGTGATTACCATTTTTGTAATACTTTGAGATCTAGAATTACTAGACTATATTCCTTTACTTTTTTATTGATTCCCATGATATTCTTTACTGTTTGTTCTCCAGATAGATTTTTTTCTAACTCTAAATAATAATTCATTGAGAATTTGATTAGTTAAACAGTCCTATAAATTTTAGAACTACTTTTATTTGTGTGAAGTGTTTTGCAATTGTATTCAGATTGACTATGTTTATCTTGGAAAGTAGACTCTCAAATATATTATTCTGTCTGTAGTTATTTTAAATGAGTTTCTCTTTCTAATTCTTCCTCCTTATTGTTTAAGTGAGTTTATATCTTGCAGCTTTGCAAAAGTTGTTAATTGTTTCAGCTTGTTTATATTTTTACTCACAATGGTTCTAAAAGTATACCATTGTGTCATCTGCAAATACATACTTTTCCTCATTGCCTATTGTTATTTTATCAATGTATTGTTTTTGGTTCTATACTTAAAACAAGTATATCTAACATAATACTGAATAATGCTGACATCCTTGCAGCAACCTAATATTATTTGGAAGACTTCTAATTTATCAACTCTACAGATATTGCATTGTCATGGTTTTTGGTAGATATTGTTTATCATATTAGGTAGATGTTTATTTTTCCCTATGTTTTCTTAATTTTTTAATTGGAACAAGTATTGTATTTTGTAAACAATTTCTGCATTGACATGATCATTTCATTTTTTGATTTTTTTAATGATTTCATCAACTACACTCTTAATTTTTCAAAAATTTAACCAGTTCTACATTCTTAGTATAAATCCAACCTGTTAATAGTATGTAATATTTTTGAAATAATGTATTCTCAGAACTTCTGGGCAAGATGGCAGAGAGAAGACAGGCACAGTGCTAAAGTCTCCTGATCTTCCCTCATATATAATATGAAACAAATCTCTTAACAGAAATCCGATCTACAAAACCCAGAAAGAGAAACTAGAAGAACATCTACCACAAGATTTGTCCTCCAGGTGGAGAGGGCAGACTCTGCTGGGAGCACAGAACAGGGTCAGAGCCTGAGAGATCAAATAGCCTGATCAGCAGCTGGGCAAAATCCTGAGAACCTGAAAGTTCAAACAGCCTGATTGGCTTCAGGGTGGGCAAGATTCTGAGAGCTTGACTAGCTTGATCAGTGGGGCAGACTAGAGCCTGAAAGCCTCAAAGTCCATAGAAAAATTCCTAGAAGGAAAAGACCATTACTCAGAGAGACCTAGAACCTTTGAGGAGCATATGATCTGGTCTCCAGCACAGAAAGACTTCCTTAAAAACTCAGGAAGTAGTGTAAAACCAATTGGAAAATTTGGGAAAGAAAAATATCACCTTGCAACAAGAAAGCAAATCATTGGAAAATACAATTGAACAAATACAAAAAGAAAATAATTCTCTCAAAACCTCAATTTGTTAAATGGAAAACTGTCAAAAATAGAATATATCGATTGGAAAAAGAATTGCAAAAGGCAAGTGAAGAAAATTCTTCTCTAAATAAAAGAATGGAGTCTGTGGAAACTAATGACTACATGAGACAGCAAGAGTCTGTTAAACAAAACCAAAATTGGAAAAATTAGAAGAAAATGTAAAATACTTCATCACCCAAACCCCTGACCTCGAGAATAAATTGAGAAGGGACAACCTGAGAATAATACATCTTCATGAAAATGTTGAAGAGGAAAAAAAGCCTGGAACTGATATTACTGGTTTTAGTAATGTAAAACTTCCCTGATATCATGGGACAAGAGGGAAAAATAATTATTAAAAGAATACATCAATCCCTTCTGGAAAGATATACTAAAATGAAAACACCAAGGAAAGTTGTGGCCAAATTTAAGAACTATCAGATAAAAGAGAAAAACCCTCAAGCATCCATAAAGAAGCAATTTAGATTCCAAGGAGCCACAGTAAAGATTACACAGGACCTGGCTATATCAACATTAAGGGATCAAAGGGCAGGAATGAGATATTCCAAAGAGCAAGGGAGCTTGAAATGCAGCCATTATTTCACTACCCAGCAAAGCTGAGCTTTCTCTTCTAGGGGAAAAGAAGGACATTTAACTTAATAGGAGACTTACAACATTTCCTCATGAAAATATTGTAGTTTAATAGAAAATTTGGACATCAAACAGGAGACTCAAGAGACACATGTAAAGGTAAAAAAGGGTAAAAAAATATGTGATCCAATACGATGAAAATGACTATATCCCCTGCTGGGAGAATGATTCTCATAACTCCTGGGAATTGTAATTGCATTAGAAAGAATACACTTAGCCAGAAGTGATGAACACTCATAACTTCTGTGACTCAGAGAGAATTATTTTTTAAAAAGGGACATAAGGAGACGGGGAGCATGGAGAATATTGCATGGGGTAAATCTCATTGCATTGAGAGGTCCAAAAGACCTATTGCAAAAGAAAGGAATAAGGGAGGAGCTGAGAAACACCGGAATCTTCCTTTCATCAGACATGGATCAAAGTTAACTTACACAAACACTCATTTAACTTAATAAATTGTTTTATCTTTCTAGAATTAAAAGGGGGAAAATGGGAGGGATGGGATGGGGAGAGGAAAAAGGGGGGAACTAACAGAAGGAAGGGAGGGAAGAAGGGGAAAAGGAAAAGGGGAAAGAAAGGGTAGGGGGTTGTTATGGGAGGGCAAACACACTGAAGGTGGAGGTATTCAGACACAAAATACTGGGGAATATGGATAAAGGGGGAAAAGGGGAAAATACAAACAGAAGATAGCATGGAAGACAATAAAGAGTTAGCAATTATAACTTTGAATGTGAATGTGATGAACTCTACCTTAAAATGTAAGCAAATAGCAGAGTGGATTAAAAAAACAGAATCCTACAATATGCAGCTTACAAGAAACTCATTTGAAGCAGAGAGTTACATAGAGAGTTAAGGAAAAAGGCTGGAACAAACTATATTTTGCTTCAGATGAAGTGAAAAAGGAGCAGGGGTAGCAATCCTTATATATCAAACAAAGCAGCTGAAAAAATAAGATAGTGTTAAAAGTGATAAGGAAGGAAACTATATCCTCCTAAAAGGTACCACAAACAGCAAAGTAATTTTAATACTAAATATGTATGCACCCAATGGTATAGCATCCTAATTTTTAGAAGAAACCTTAAAAGAGCTACAGGAAAGCATAGACACCAAAACTCTACTATTGGGAGACCTCAACCTTCCACTCTCAGATTTAGATGAATCTAACTGTAAAATAAACAAGAAGGAAGTTAAAGAGATATGGAGGAAACTGACTGGGGATAGAAAAGAATATACGTTTTTTTCCTGATGTACATGGCACTTACACAAAAATTGACCATGAAAACCAAATGATTAACTACAGAAAGGCAGAAGTAGTGAATGCATCTAGCTCAGATCATAAAACAAAAAAAATAATATGTGATACTGAACCAAGGAGATACAGCACCAAAACTAATTGGAAACTAAATAACCTCATTTTAAAAAATGAGTGGAATGTGCATACCCTTTGTCCTAGCAATACTACTACTGGGTCTATACCCTGAAGAGATGATGAAAAAGGGTAAAAACATTACTTGTACAAAAATATTTATAGCAGCCCTGTTTGTGGTGGCAAAGAATTGGAAATCAAGTAAATGTCCTTCAATTGGAGACTGGCTTTGCAAACTGTGGTATATGCATGTCATGGAAAACTATTGTTCTTTTAGAAACCAGGAAGGACGGGATTTCAGGGCTGGTGGGATTTGCATGAACTGATGCTGAGTGAGATGAGCAGAACCAGAAAATCACTGTATACCCTAACAATAACATGGGAGTGATGTTCAACCTTGAAGGACTTGCTCATTCTATCAGTGCAACAATTGGGAACAATTTTGGGATGTCTGCAAAGGACAGTGCCATCTGTATCCAGATAAGGAGCTGTGGAGTTTGAACAAAATTCAAGGACTATGCCCTTTAATTTAGAAAAAAAACAGATATTTTATTGTCTGATCTTGTTACCTCTTAGACTTCTCTTCTCTTCTTTAAGGATATGATTTCTCTCTCATCCCAACCAATTTGGATCAAGGTACAACATGGAAACAAAGTAAAGACTGACGGAGTCCTTTCTGTGTGGGGGTGGGGGAGGGAAGCAAGATTGGGGGAAAATTGTAAAAACTCAAATAGTATCTTTAATAAAAATAATTTTTTTTTAAAAATGGGCAAGGCTATTGGCATCAAACTCTTGATACTTTTTTTAAAAAAAGAGTGGATCAAACACCAAATTATGGAAAGAATTACTTATTTCATATTAGATAATGACAGTAAAGAAACATCATACCAAAACCTAAGGGATTCACTCAAGGCAGCTGTCAGAGGATATTTTATATCTTTAAATGCTTACATTAATAAATTAGAAAAGAGGAAATAAATGAACTATATATGCAATGAAAAAATTAGAGAAAGAACAAATTAAAAATCTCCAATTAATTACAAAATTAGATAAAACAAAAAATTAAAGGATTAATTAATAAAATTGAAAGCAAGAAAAATATTGTAGTAATAAATAAAACCAAGATCTGGTTTTATAAAAAAAAACTACAAAATTGATAAACCTCTGGTCAATTTGATTAAAAATGAAGAAAGATGAAACCCAAATGGCTAGTATCATGAAGGAAAAAGGTGAACTCACCACCAATGAGGAGGAAATTAAAGGAATAATCCAGGAATATTTTTCCCAACACTATGCCAATAAATTTGACAATCTAAATGAAATGGATGAATATTTAAAAAAATATAGGTTGCCCAGTATAAGTGAAGAGGAAATTAAAAACATAAACAACCCTATCTCAGAAAAAGAAATTCAAAGAGCCTTTATTGAACTTCCTAAAAAGAAATCTCCAGGGCCAGATGGATTCACAAGTGAATTCTATCAAAAATTTAAGGAACAATTCCTTCCATTTCTATATAAACTCTTTGGAAAAATAGCTGAAGATGGAACTCTGCATAACTCTTCATGTGACATAAATATGAAGCTGATACCTAAACCAGAAAGTGTTAAAACAGAAAACAAAAATCATAGACCTATCTCCCTGATGAATATAAATGCTAAAATTTTAAATAAAATCTTAACAAAATGGTTACAGTAAGTTATCAATAGAATAATATACTATTACTAAGTAGGATTTATCCCAGGAAGGCAGGGTTATTTCAATATGAAGAATACTGTTAGTATAGTTAATTATATTAATAATAAACTCATCAGAAATCATATGATTATATCAAGAGATGCTTAAAAAGTTTTTGGAAACATACAGCAACCATTGCTCCTAAAATACTAGAGAGTGTAGGAATAAATGAATTGTTTCTTAGAATAATAAACAGTATCTTTTTGAAAACACAAACGAGAATTATATGCAATGGGGATAACCTAAAGTCATTCCCAGTAAGATCAGGGATAAAACAAGGGTGCCCATTAGCACCACTTCTATTTAATATTGTATTGGAATTGTTAGTTTCAACAATAAGAGTAGAAAATGAAATTGAAGGAATTAGAATTGGGAAGGAAGAGTCAAAATTCTCACTCTTTGTAGATGACATGATGATATACATATAAAATCCCTAAGAATCACCTAAAAATGACTAGAAATAATTAACAACTTTAGCAAATCAGAGAATATAAAATAAACCCTCAGTAATCCTCAACATTTCTATATATGACTAGCAAGATACAGCAGAAAGAGCTAGAAAGAGAATTCCCAGTAAAAAGTAACCTCAGACAATATAAAATGTGTGGGTGTCTATATGCCAAGGCAGAGTCAACAACTATTTGAAAATAGCTACAAAACACTGCTCACACAAATAAAAATAGATTTAAATAACTGGACAAGCATTAACTGCTCATGGATAGGTCAAGCTAATATAATAAAAATGACAATTCTACCAAAACTAGACTACTTGTTTACTGCCCTAACAATCAACATTCCAAAAAATTATTTGAATGAGTTAGAAAAATCTGAAAGTAAATTTATATGGAAGAATACAAAGTCAAGAATTTCAAGGGATTCAGTGAAAAACACCCAAAAGAAGGTGGCTTATCCTTACCAGATCTAAAATTATATTATAAAGCATCAGTCTTCAAACACATCTGGTATTGGATAAGAAATAGAGTGGTGCAATAGACTAGGTTCAATAGCAGCAATTGATTATAGTAATCTGCTGTTTGTTAAACACAAAGAATCCAGCTATTGGGATAAAAACTCTCTCTTTGATAAAAGCTGTGGGACAAATTAGAAGTTAGTATGGAAGAAACTTTGATTAGACCAATAATTCATACCCTATACTAAGATAAGAGCCAAATGGATACAGGCTGTAGACATAAAGAATAATATTATAAATATACTAGCAGATCAAGATGTAGTTCACTTGTCAGATCTATGGAAAGGGATGCAGTATATGACCAAGGAAGAGATGGAGAACATCATTAAAATCAAACTAGTTAATTTTGATTACATTAAATTTAAAAGCTTTTGCATAGACAAAACCACTGCAACCAAGATTAAAACAATTTTTACAACTAGTGATTCTTACAAAGGATTCGTTTCTGAGTCAAATTTTCAAATAAAACCAATCAGTTCCTCAATTGACAAATGGTCAAAGGATATGCCAAGGCAATTTATAGCTGAGGAAATCAAAGCAATCCATAGTCATGTGAAAAATTGCTCCAAATCATTACTTATTAGAAAAATGACAATTAAAGTATCTCTGAGACACCATTACACACCTCTCAGATTGTCCAATATGACCAGACATGACAATGATCAGTGTTGGAATTTATGAGGGAAATCTAGGACATTAATACATTGTTGGTGGAGCTGTAGATTCATCCAAACTTTCTGGAGAGCAATTTGAGATTATGCCCAAAGGGCAAAAATATGTACATACTCTTTGATCCAGCAATACTACTACAGTGTCTATAGCCTAAAGAGATTATGAAAAATTGTAAAAAGATCACTTGCACAAAAATGTTTATAGAAGCTCTGTTTATGGTGGCAAAGAATTGGAAATTAAGTGAATGTCCTTCAGTTGGGGAATGACTTAACAAACTGTGAATATATATATATATATATATATATATATATATATATATATATATATATATATATATATATATATATATATATGTATATATATATATATATATATATATATATATATATATATATATATATATCACAGAACACTATTGTTCTCTTAAAAACCAGGACTGTTGGGAATTCAGGGATGCCTGAAAGGATTTGCATGAATTGATGCTGAGCAAGATGAGCAGAACCAGAAAAACATTGTACACACTAACAGCAACATGGGAATGATGAATCAACCTTGATGGACTTGCTCATTCCATCAGTGCAACCACCAGAGAAAATTTATGGCTATCTATGTTGTTGAATACCACCTGAATCCAGAGAAAGAATTATGAACTTTGAACAAAGACCAACAACTATTACCTTCCAATTAGGAAAAACTGTTATCTTATTATGTAATTTACCATATCATACTTTATTTCTTTTCCTTAAGGGTATGATTTCTCTGTCATTACATTCAACTGAGAGTAATGTATTTCATGGAAACAATGTAAAGACTATCAGAATGCCTTCTGTGGAGTGTGGGCAAAGGAAAACAAGACTAGGGGAAAACTGAAAAACTCAAAATAAATAAAATTTTTCTAAAGAAAAAAATAAACCAATGAAAAGCCTTCTTCTCCTCCTTAGGTTGTTTTTTGTTACCATTTGGCCTACTCTGATTATTCAGGATATATTTTCTTCAATATTTTTCATGTGTCTCTGTGTTTGAGTGTGTGTGTTTGTATGCATATATGTATGTGTGTGTGTGTCTTTTACCCAAGATGTTGACTCATTTTTATCTTGATTTTCTTGCATCACTTTCATTTCTCTTTTCAATTTTTCCTCCACCTCCCTTACTTGATTAGCATTATTTTTCACAGGGTCTGAAGCCAATTAATAATTTTCTATTTTTCATTAAAAAAAACTTTTTATTTTTTTTATTTTCCAACATGCAACCTTATTGAGGTTTTTTATTTTTAATTTAAATTTTTAATTATTTACAAATTACTAAACTAGTCTTTTTGCAATATTAAACATAATCCCCCTTCCCATCAAAAAAATAAAAATCCTCAAGAGAAATAAGTGAAAGAGAAAAAAATGTGCTTCAGTCTGTCTTCTGATACCAACAGCTCTGTCTCTGGCAAATTCTTTATCATGAGTCCATCTGAGAAGTTACTTCCATATTTTTTCCACAGTTGCTGTTGCTGATTGTAATTACCTCCATCCATTCCTCCCCACTACCATTTATTATGTTTTCTCTTTCCTTTCACTCTTTCCCTCTTCAAAAGTGTGCTGTGGTACAGCTAAGTGGTGAAGCAGACAGAGCACTGGCCCTGGGTCAAAAGTGCCTCAAGACTATATCCCATCCTGGATACCCAGGAACCAACCAGCTTCTTGGTCCCAGACATGCCACTCAATCCCTCCATCTTGCAAAAAGTAAAAATAGAAAATTTGTTATATCTGACAATCTTCTCCCACAATCTCTTGTGTCTTTTGTATGAAAACTTCTAACTGCTCTAATAAAAATGAAGGTTCATATGATTAGTTTCAGTAGCGTCTTCCCATGCAGGAATACACACAATTAATCACCATTAAATCCCTCATAATTTACCCTTCTAGTCCACTCTCTCTATGTTTCACCTGAGTATCAAACTTTCTATTTAGTTCTGGCTGTTTCAACAGGAACATTTGAAATTCCCCTGTTTCATTGAAAGTCCATCTGTTCCCCTGGAAGAGGATATTCATTTTCACTTGGTAGTTGATTCTTGGTTGCATTCCAAGCTCTTTTGCCTAACTGAGTATCATATTCCAAGCCTTACAAGCCCTTAATTTGGATTCTGCAAAGTCCTGTATAATCTTGTCTGTAGCATATAATATTTGAATTGTTTCATTCTGGTTACTTGTAATATATTCTCTTTGACTTGGGAATTCTGGAATTTGACTATAATATTCATGTAATGTTTATTTTTGGATCTCTTTCAGTATCACATTGGAAGATTCTCTCAATTTCTATTTTGCCCACTGCTTCTAAGATATCAGGGTAATTTTTCTGTAGAAATACTTTAAAAATGAAGTCAAAACTCTTTTCCTGATCATGACTATCATAAAGCCCCAGTAATTTTTAAATGTTAGTTTTCTCTTTTCCAGATCAATTGTTTTTTTCAAGGAGATATTTCACATTTTCTTCTAGTTTTTCATTCTTTTGATATTGTGTTATTGTTTCTTGATTCCTTGAAAAATAATCTGTTTCCTTTAGCTCCATTCTACAATTGAAGGAGTTGTTTCCTTCAGAGAGCTTTCTTATTTCCTTTTCCATCAGGCCAATTCAGCTTTTTAAAGTATTCTTCTCCTCATTACCTTTGTGGACTACTTTTTCCATTTGACCTAAACTGCTTTTTAACATGTCATTTTCGTCAGCATTTTTTTTTCCTTCACCAAAGCTACTGAGTTGGTTTTCATGTTTTCCTGCATATCTCTCATGTGTCTTCCCAATGTTTCCTCTAACTCCCTTACTTGGTTTTCATAATATTTTTTTGAGCTCTGTCATACCCTGAGCCCAACTCCTATATTTCTTGGAGGCATTGGATACAGAAGCTTGGACTTTGTTATCTTTTCAGTGTGTGTGTGTGTGTGTGTGTGTTTGAGCCTCCATGGATCCAAAGTAAGTATCTATAATCAGGTTCCTTTGTTTGCTTACTCATTTCCCCAGATTATGCCTTGGTTTGGGGGTATTTCCTGAGCTTTTGAGTATTATTGGGACCACATTTTCTTCAATATCTTATGAGAAGTTCTGATTGTTCTCCTGCACTGTGCTTTGTTCTGCAAGTGAGCACAAGCACACCCCTCTGCCCTGGAGCTATAAGGAGGGTCACTGCTCTATGGCAATGGGGGGGTCCCCAGACTGTGACCAGTGTCTGAATATGAACAAAGAACCAGAGTCTTGTCTCAGCATCTCTCCTCTGACCCTGGGACAAGAGGAGAGACCTTGACAGTTTCCCCCACCCCCTTACCTTCCGTGCCAGAAGCTCCAGAAGCAGCAGTCAAGTGTCTCCCTGCTACGTGGCTCTGTGGGCCTACTTTCATTTCCTGGGATCTAGACTGTGCTGAAGGCCATGTTGGCTCCCACTTACTCTGGCATATGTTTCCCTGATTATTTTCTAAGTTGTGCTTGGTGTTTCCTGTGTTGACAAGTCATAAAACAGTTTCTTCTGCCAGGAGCCAGTGCACCCAAGGACCCAAGTGCTCAGCAGGCTGTTCCCAGAAGGTTGAAGTTCCTTCACTCTGGTGCAATGTTCTGGATGTGCTGCTGCATGCTTCAACAACATGGAACAGTGCCTTCTCACAATCCTCCAGGTTACCTTGGGCTTGAGAATTGTCTCACTGTATCTTTCTATGGGTTCTCTCTCTCAAATATTTTTTTCATAATTTTAAGGTTTTTTGAAAGTTTTGAGGGAGAACTCCTAGGAAAGGCTATTCTCATGCCGCCATCTTGGTTCTGCCCCCCCCCACTCTGAAATATATGGTTTACAAGAAACATATTTGAAGCAGAGAGATACAAGCAGGGTAAAGGTAAAAGATTAGAGCAATATGATATATATATATATATATATATACATATCTATCTATATCTATCTATATGTATATATATTATGCCTTAGCTGAAATAAAAAAATCAAATTGGGGTAGCGATACCAATCTCCGACAAAGTAAAAGCAAAAATCAATCTTGATTTCTCATAAAGTCATCAGCTACCTTTAATTCCATTCTACATCTAAAGGATTTGTTTTCCTTAGAGAGCTTTCTTATCTCCTTTTCCATCTAGCTAATTCTGCTTTTTAAAGCATTCTTCTCCTTAATAACTTTTTGAACTGTTTTATCCATTTGAACTAAGCTGGTTTTTAACATTTTATTTTCTTTAACAATTTTTTGGATATTCTTGACTAAGCTGATGACTTCATTTTCATGTTTGTTTTACATCTCCTTCATTTCTTTTCCTATTTTTCTTCTCTCCCTTACTTTATTTTCAAAATCTTTTTTGAGCTCTATCATAGCCTGAGCCCAACTTCCATTTATCTTGGAGTTTTAGATGCAGAAACTTGTACTTCTTCATCTTCAGATTGAGTATTTTGATCCTACTCATAAACAAAATGTTTGTCAATGGTGTGGTTCCTCTTTTAGCTCTCTTTACTCATTTCTTCAGCCTGTGCTTGGCTTTGGGGTTACTTCCTCTGCCAAGGACCTCGGTATGTGAGACTCTGACTACTCTCCTGGTCTGTGATAATGAGAAACACACCCCTCTGCTACAGGGCTGAGGTGGGGGTGGGGCTCCTTGTTCTATGGGGGGAACTAAACTGCAACCAGGATCTGAACATGGTCAGAGCCTCAGAATCCTGTTCCAGGGACAGAGGACATAACTTGGAAGTCTCCCTCCACTCCCCTACCTTTGGTGGGCTGAGCACTCATGGAGTTGCCTGGAAGATCCTGCTTGCTGGCTCCTGATTCCTTTTCCTGACTCCTCCTTCCTTTTCATGGATCTCAGTGTGCTGACTACCTCAACCTCACTGAGGGTCGGGACTTTGGGCTTGCTCTGGCAGCATTTTCCCTGCTGATCCTCCAAATTGTGCTCAGTGCTCCCCAGTGTTCAGGTCAGGAAACTGCTTCTACTGATGAGGGTCAGGGTTCCCAGGCACTCTGTGGCTGCTCCTGGGAGGCTGAACTTTCTTCACTCTGGCAGGCTGCCCCTCCAACCCTGTGGAACAGAGTTTTTCCATTTATTTTCCAGGTTACCCTGTGCTGGTGAATTGACTCACTAGATCTTTCTGTGAGTTCTGTCTCTCAAAAATTTAGTTAGTGTCATAATTTTAAGATGTTTGAGATATTTTAGTGAGAGACCCTAGGAAAGGCTCTTCTCCTGCTGCCATCTTGGCACTGCCCCCCCCATTCAAATATCAATCTCATTAAAAGCAATAAAGAAAGAAACTAAATATTATTAAAAAGAACCATTGGTAATGAAGTTATATCATTACTAAACATGCATGCATCCAAATTCCTAGAGGAAATACTGAGTGAATTACAAGGACACGTAGAAAACAAAACTTTAGTAATGGGAAAACTCAATCTCCCTTTTACAGAACTATTGGAGGCTATTCAAGCGAGTTTGGAGTGAAAGGCTAGTTATGACCAAAAAACCTAAGCTCTGGTCTCCCTTGAGCTGAAAGTTTCCACGGAACTCTGATTTGGTAATACAACTGCATCATTCATGGCCTCACTTGTCAGAAAGACCTGTTTCCAAACCTCTTGACCTGGGTTAGATACTACTGGGTTACATCCTGCCACAAACCAAGTTTGCATCATTGTTTTTATACTGTAGGCTAATTTTGTGGTTTTCTTCTTTAAGAACTGTTTCATGTTTTCAATAACCTGACTCTGCTAGACGTCCTGCTAACATTCCCCACCTGAATGTATGCGTGTTTCTTTTTCCTCTACTGATCTGAAGGGACCCCCTGGTGGACAGGGAACCTCAACACAGAACTACATAAATCTAACAGCAAAATAAACAAGAATGAAGTTAAGAAGCTGAATGAAATCTAACAAAAAAATAGATATGTTTGACAGCTGGAGGAAATTTAGCAGGGATAGAAAAGAATGTGCCTTTTTCTCAACAGTACAAGGCACCTTCACCAAAACTGACCATGTACTAGGGCACAAAAACCTTGTAATCAAATGCAGAAAGGCAGAAATATTAAATAAAGCCTTCTCAGATTGCATTATAATAAAACATCCTTGTAATAAAGGTTCATGGAATGATAAACCAAGATCTAATTGGAAATTAAATAGCTTTATCTTAAAGAATGGGTGGATTAAACAGTAAATAATAGAAATAACCAATAATTATATGTAAGAAAAATGATAATAATGAGCTATCATACCAAAATTTATGGGATGCTGTCAAAGCAGTTTTGAGAGAAAACTTTATATCTCTAAATGCCTATATGAATAAAAAAAAGAAAGAGGAGATTGGGTATGCAACTAAAAAAGCTAGAAAAAGAGCAAATTAAAGATCCACAATTAAAAACCAAATCATAAATTCTGAAAATCAAGGGAGGGGATTAATAAACTGGAAAGCCAGAAAACCTTTGGTTTCATAAATAAAACTAAGAATTGGTTTTTATCAAAAAGGCAATAAAATAGACAAAGCTACACTTAATCTCATTTTTTTAAAAAAAGAACATAACCAAATTATCAGTATCAAAAAAGAATAGGGTGAAGTAACTACCAATGAGGAGGAAATTAAAGAGCTAATCCAGGGCTACTTTACCAAAGGGTATGACAATAAATTGGATAACTTGAGTGAAATTGATGAATATTTACAAAAACAGAAACTGCCCAGATTAACAGAAGAGGAAATAAATTATTGAAACCGTATCAATTCAGAAAAAGAATCTGAAGGAACCATCAATAAACTCCCTAAGAAAAAAGTCTCCAGGTCCAGATGGATTTATAAGTGAATTTTCTACCAAACATTTGGGGAACAATTAATTCCTATTCTACATAAACTATTTTTTTAAAATAATTTTTAAACTATTTCTGCCTAATTCCTTTACTACTTTTGCCTAACTCTTTTTATTACACCAACAAGTTGCTGATACTTAAACAGGCAAGAACCAAAACTAACAAAGAAATTTATAGCAAAATGTCCCTAAATAAAATTGATACATACATCATGCTATTACCAGAATAATACACCATGATCAGTTTGGATTTATACCAGGCAGGCAGGGATGGTTAAACATTAGAAAATCACTCAACACAATTAAATATATCAATAGCAAAACCAACAGAAATCATATGTTTATGTCAGTAGATGCTGAAAAAGACTGATAAAATACAACATCTAGTCCTTTTAAAAACACTAGAAAGTTTAGAAATGAATGAAGTTTTCCTTAAAATAATAAATATTATTTAACTGTAAACACCAATAAATATTATATTTAATGGGAGTCAATTCAAAACATTTCCCATTAAATCAAGGGTTTAGCAAGGATGCCCATTTTCACCATTACTGTTCAATGTGGCATTAGAAATGCTAACAGTAGCAATAAGAGAAGAAAAAATAATTGAAGGAATAAGAATTGGCAATGAGGAAGCAAAACTTTCCCTCATTTAAGATGATATGCTGGTATACCTAGGGAATAAGATAATCATGTAAAAATCTCCTGGAAACAATTAAAAAATTCAGTTTATAGCAGGATATAAATCATTAGCATTTCCATATGTGAACAACAAAAACCTAAGAGCAAGAGATAGGGACAGAAATTCTATTTAAAAATGTTGTAGACAAAATTAAATACCTGGCAATCTACCTCCCAAGACAAACCCAGGAACCATATGAACGCAATTATAAAGCACGCTTCATTAAAATAAAGACACATCTGAATAAACAGCAAAATGTCAAATGCTCATGGTTAGGTCAATCTAATATAATAAAAATTACAATTCTACCCAAAATAAGTTATTATTCAGTGCCTTACAAATCAAACTACCAAATAACTACTTTACTGGGGTAGGAAAAAATAGTAACAAAATTCATCTGAAGCAACAAAAGACCAAAAAATAAAGTAAAGGCAGGTGACCTAGCTCTAACAGATCCAAAACTATACTATAAAGCAACAATCTTTAAAAAATGTTTGGTACTGTTTAACAAATAGAAAAATGGATCAATGGATTAGGATAGGTTCAAAAAGTACTAAATGACCATAGTAATCTCTGTTTGCCAAACTCAAAGAGATTTGCTTCTGGGAAAAGAACTCATTATTTGACAAAATTGTTGAGAAAACTGGAAAATACTAGGGCAAAAACTAGGCATAGATCCACTTCTCACATCCTATACCAAAATAAGGTCAAAATGGGTACAGGATTTAGATATGAAGGGGGACAACATACATAATTTATTAGACAAAAAAGAATACTCTCTATCTGATCTATGGAAAAGGGATAAATTTGTGATCAAACAAGAATTAGAGTAGATTATAATGTGCAAAATGGCTGATTTTGACTATGTTAAATTAAAAAAAACTATTACACTAATAAAATCAATTCTGCCAAAATTAAAAGGAAAGAATAAAGCTGGGAAACATCTTCACAACCAGGGGTTCTGATAGAGGTTTAATTTCTAAAATATATAGAGAATTGTAACAAATTGATAAGATCACAAATCATTCCCCAACTGATAAATGGTCGAAGGGTATAAATAGATAATTTGAAAATGAAGAAATTAAAGCTATATATAAGCATATGATAAAATGCTCCAAATCACTATTGATTGTAGAAATTAAGACATCAATGAAGTATCATCTCATGACTATTAGATTAGCTCCGATGAGAAAAGGGACAACGATAAATTTTGGAGAGGTTGTAGGAGGATTGGGACATTGATGCATTGCTGATGGAGCTGTGAAGGATCCACCCTTTCTGGAGAGCAATATAAAACTATGAACAAAGAGCAATAGAACTGTTCTTACCCTTTAATCCAACAATTCCAATTCCAGATCTATGTCAAGAAGAAATTATTAAAAAATGGGAAAATTCCTACATGTTCCAAAATATTCTTAGCAATTTTTTGTAGTGGCAAAGAATTGGAAATTGAGGGGGTGCCCATCAGTTGGAAAATGGCTAAACAAGTTTTGGTACATGAATATTATGGAATGCTATTATTTTTAAGAAACCATAAATGGTTGAACTCTAGAGAAGCATGGATGAGTTACAGGGTCTGATGTTGAGCAAGGGAGTAGAACCAAGAGAACATTATGAGATGAACAATCTTGATGGAAGCAACTCCTTTTGGCATCTCAGAGATCCAGGACAACTGTATTTGACTGATTATGGACTGGTAATTTCTTTTTGTCAAGTAATACCACTACTGAGTCTGCATTCCAAAGAGACCACAAAATCCAATGATCATCTCCAGAAAAAGTTCCCAGAATAAAAAGTCTTAGGGATGTTGTAGCCAAATTTCAGAATTCTCAGCTATAGAAGAAGATATTGCAAGCTGCCAAAAAGAAGCAATTTAAATACCAGGGTGTCACAGTCAAGGATTATCCCTTTCCACAGTAAAGGATCAGAGCACCTGAATATGATATTCCAGATACCAAAAGAATTTAGATTATACCCTAGAATCAAATACCCTGCAGCATCATGCATTTTTATTCTGGGGAAAAGATGTATTTTTTGGGGGGAGGGAGTTTTCCCTTTATTTTTTAATAAAAGTATCTTATTTGTTTTCCAATTATAAACAATAATATTTTCTACCTATAATTTTAGTAAAGTTTTGAATTTTTAATTTTTACCCAGCCTCCCTTCCCTCCCCTCACCCCCTGCAGAAGACAGTCTGATAATCTTTATATTGTTTCCATGCTATACATTAATTAAAATTGAATGTGTTGAAAGAGAAATCATATCCTTGAGGAAAAAATAAAATATAAGACATAGCAAAACATAAGTCACTAAATTTTAAAATTTGAAGGTAATAGTCTTTGGTGTTTGTTTAAACTCCACAATTCTTTCAATGGATATAGATTGTATTCTTCATCACTGATACCCTAAATTTGTACTTGATTCTTTCACTGTGGAAATCCTGTCCTTCCTGGTTTCTTATAGAACAATAGTGTTCTACAATGTACCTATACCACATTTTGTTTAGTCATTCCTCAATTACTAGACATTCACTTAATTTCTAATTCTTTGCCACCACAAACAGACCTACTATGAACGTTTTTGTACAAGTGATTTTTTTTAACCTTTTTTCATGATTTCTTCAGGATAGAGTCCCAGTTGAGGTATTGCTGGATCAAAAGTTATCCACATTTTTATTGCCTTTTGGACATGATTCCATATTGCTTTCCAGAAAGGTTGGATCAATTCACAGTTCTACCAACAATGCATTAGTGTCCCAGATTTCCCACATCCTTTCCAACATTGATCAATTATACTTTCTGGTCATACTGACCAATCTGTGAGGTGTGAAGTGGTACCTCAGAGATGCTTTAATTTGCATTTCTCTAATCAGTAATGATGTAGAGCAATTTTTCTTATGACTATTGATAGCTTTGATTTTCTCGTCTCTAAATTGTCTTTGTAGATCCTTTGTCCAGTTGTCAAATGGGAATGGCTTGATTTTTTTATAAAGAGATTTAGATCTCTATATATTTTAGAAATGAGTCCACTGTCAGAAATACTAGATGTAAAAATAGTTTCCCAATTTATTACATTTATTTTGATCTTGGTTACAGTGGTTTTGTTTGTCCAAAATTTTTATAATTTAATGTAATCAAAATTATTCAGCTAGTATTTAATTATATTCTCCATCTCTTCCTTGTCAATTGAAATTCTGTTAAGAGGCTTAATTCATATTAGTTCTGAGGTAAAGCCTGGAGACCTTAGCATAGTGCCTGGTTTCTCATGCCTTGGTCTCATAAACTGCTTCCCTTTTCATAGATCTAACAGGAAAACTAGTTTGTTTATGATATTGTCTTGTCTAAATCCTATTTCTATTTTGATCTTATTTTGGTATAGGGTGTGAGATGTTGGTCTAATCCAAGTTTCTGCCAAACTAACTTCCAATTTTCCCAATAGTTTTTAATCAAAGAAAGAGTTCTTATCCCAGAATCTGGACTCCTTGAGTTTATCAAACAGCAGATCACTATAATAATTTCCTGCTATCTGTTTTGCATTAGTCTATTCCACTGATCCACCACCAGACAGTTTTGATGACAGATCCTTTATAATTCAATTTTAGATCTGGTAAGGCTAAGCTACCTTCTTTTGCCCTTTTCTTTCATTAAATCCCCAAATATTCTTGACTTTTTGTTTCTCCTTATGAATTCATTACAATTTTTTTCTAGCTCATTATTGCTAAACACTTTCTGTGGAATATCTGTGACCTTGATTTATGGCCCACTCCCTAAAGTGGGAGGGGGGAGCAGAGCCCCATGGGCTGGATTATCCTGCCACAATGTGTACTGGGCCCTTGGGCTAGATAGGCCCCCTGAGCCTTGGGGGAAGGCTTCTTCTAGAAAGGGTTACTTCCTCCCACAGTGATGGGGGAGAGGGAGATTTCACTGAAAACACGGGGACCCTGGTGATCTAGACTAGCTGAGCTGAGCAGATCGGTGTATAGCCACAATCTGGAACTCCCATTCACTCTGCTGGAACTCTTCATCCAGCCCCTTGAGAGCTCTCCCACCCACTGCTCACAGAGTCAAAACTTCTGTGGCTGTTCTCAAGTTAGTCCTGCATTTCACCCTGCTGCCCCTGTGTTAGCTCTTTGCTCTCTACCCTGGCTCTTCCAAAATCCCCTATGACAGGCCTTATTTCTAGATGTTCTCCTAGCTTCCTTTTCTGGGTTTTGTCAATTGAAATTCTGTTAAGAGGCTTGAATCATATTAATTCTGAGGGAAAGCCAGGAGACCTTAGCATAGTGCTTGGCTTCTCTTATCTATCTTTGCTGGAAATCGAAAAGATAGATTTTCAACAAAATAGATGACCTTCAAGCTTGGTAAAAAAGATCAGAATTGAATAGAAATTCTGGTCTTCAAAAACATGACTAAAGAAATTTATAGGGGTGGCTAGGTGGCACAGTGGATAGAGCACTGGCTTTGGAGTCAGCAGTACCTGATTTCAAATCTGGCCTCAGGCACTTAATAAATACATAGCTGTGTGGCCTTTGGCAAGCCACTTAACCCCACTGCCTTGGGGAAAAAATCTTAAAAAAAAAGAGATGTATAAAAATGTAAATAGAAAGTGAAAGTATATGTTATTCAATACTACTAAATAAAAATATTAATCAATAAACCTAAATGGGAACACAATAGCTTTAACTATTAAGGATTGCATTTCTTTTAGGACAGTTGAAAGACACATAATTAGAAAGAGGATATGGGTATTTCTATTGGATATTCCATATTTTTGAGGGATAGTACAAGGACTGAAGGGTTGGCTATAAATTTTTATGATGTAATGAAGTTTTTGGCTTTTGAGAATTGTACTTCTATCAAGATATTTGAAAGGAATATACTTTTAAAGAAGTTTTAGCTTCAAGAATGGTATAATCAATTAAGACTTGATAAAAGGATTATCTGGGAAAAGAAGATGGAGACATTAGAGACTAATTCATATCACAAGAAAGGGACAAAGGACCTATTATAGTAGGGGGTGTGAAAACACTGAGTATGGTTTTACTTTCATCAAATTCAGCTCAAAGAGGAAATGATACACATTCCCAATTGGGTTTAGAAAATTATTCTATCATACAGGGAAGTAGGATGAAAAAAGGATAAAGGCAGTAATCAAAAGTAAATAATTGGCAAGGTAAAATAAGGGAAAAGATGAAAGAAAAGTAAAGGGGGAATATAGGTGGAGGGACCAGAAAAGTTTTTGTGCAGATAAAACTAATGCAACCAAGATTAGAAGGAATACTGAAAATTGGAAAACAATTATCACAATTAGTATTTATGGAAAAAATGAGCAGAAAGAATTTGGAAAAACCTACAAAGACTTATATGAACTGATCCTGAGTGAAGTGGATAGTTTCAGGAGCATATTGTACACTAGAAACATTATAAAATTATGAATTTCCATGTATGTAGCTTTTCTCAGTAGTTCAGTGATCAAGGGATGATCCTGAGATACTTGATATAGAAAACATCATCCAAATCAAGAGACAGAAATTATGGAGTATGGATGCAGAGTAAAACATAATGTCTTTACTCTTTAAACTTTCTTTTCTGGTTATTTCTCCCTCATGAACTCCCACCCCCCCCCTTAATTCTAATTGTTCTTTCATAACATGCCTAATATGGAAATATGTTAAGTACAATTTTACATGTAAAGTTTATATCAGATTTTTCAATGCCTTGGGAAAGCTGGAGGGAAGAAAGGATGGTAGAAATTTGTGGAACTCAAAGAAATACAAAAAGATGAAAACTTTTTGGCATATAATTGAAAAAAATAAAGAAAGAAGGGAATAAAATTAAGTTGGACGGTTATATTGTTGAAGTAACTGATCCAATATTTATTAACCATTTCTGTCTCATGCCAGTAGGGTAGCTCAGTGATGCAGTGTATAGAGCAGTGGCCTTGGAATCAGGAAGATAAGAGTACAAATCCAGTTTTAGACACTTAATACTAGCTGTGTGACCATGGGCAAGTCACTTAACCCTGATTATCTCAAATTCAGGGCCATCTCCAATCTTCCTTATTCATATTTAACTATTGGACCCATATGACTCTGGAGGAAAAAGTGAGGTTAGTGACTTAGCACAGTGCCCCCTCACTCTAATTCAGTTCAGGTGCAAGTCATAAAATTACCACACTGTAGTTTTGGTCTTCTTTAAAAATGAAGGATAGACAATATTAAGTTGCAACAGATACAAAGCCTCACATAACCTAAATTTTTCTTATGGTGGATGGGGAAGTATTATGTATATGAGGGAAGGATTTATTACATTTTGTGTCTTTATATAACTGTGTCTGACTCATAGTAGAAAATAATGAGTACTTCTGAGTGATTACTAAGTTCCCTTCTAACTTTGAAAGTTTGATATTAAAAATTGTTTCATTCTTATTTTATTTTTATTCTTATTAGAACAGCCATTTTGATTTCTTATAAACTTATTATAACCGTATTTTTCCTAGAATATTAATTTATTACAACTTTCTTTCTAACCATATATCACTCTTATCTTGGAGTTGGTAGAGAATTCACCATTATTTACTTACAAATCTAAGTATATGTATATACTTGTGTGGGATATATATTTGCATAGTTATATATATTTATTTTGAGACGTATATTTGGTTATTAGCTTGCTTATTTGTGATAATTTGATATGAGATTGAATGGATTATATCAGACAGTCACTACTTTCACCCTACAAAGAAGAAAATTTTCTTCAGTTATAACACTGATAATGACCACAGTTTCTATTAAGATTGACATTACAACCTGTTCTGTACACTGTTAAGTATACCTATACCTTCGTATAATTTTGTAATGTATATTGAAGGACACAAGTGATAAGGTCCACTAATTGTCTTTGATGTATCTTTGGGTTTGAATGACTAGAAACTTGATGGAAAGGAATTATTGAGAAAATTACAAAAGCACTTATGTTGGAGAAAATGTATTTGAACTCATCCTTGACATCAATGATCATCTACTCTACTTTCCTGTGCCAAAGGCCTGCTTAATTCTCCTTCCCTTATCTTTATATATTGTCTTTACCAGATTGTGACCGTGGATCCATGTCAGGTTCACTTATTTACTTCAAAGTCTCATAAATCCCAGAGCAATCATTTTAATTGCATTTTCTCAAAAATAGCTACTGCATCCCTAAGAAAAAATCTCTAGCAACAGATATCTTTAAAAGTGAGTTTTACCAAACATTTAAAGAACTAATTTTAATCACATATAAAGTATTTGGAAAAATAGGTGAGGTCTTACCAAATTATTTTAATTACACAAATACATTTCTGATGTTTAAACCAGGAAGAAGAAACAAAAGAAAGAAAATTATAGACCAATTTCCCTAATGACTACTGATTCAAACATTTTTAATAAAATCTTAAAAAAAAGAAATTACAGCAATTTATCATTGAGATAATACATGATAACCAGATTAAATTTATACCAGAAATGCAGTTAATTCATTATTGGTCCTTTGGGATAGTCTTAGATTACTATATTGTTGAAATTTTTTGTCATTCACAATTCTTTGTGGTACAATATTGCTCTTACTTTATATAGCATTCTTCTAGTCAGCTCACTTCACCAAGAATCCATTTGTGGTAATCTTTCCAAGTTTGTTTCTGAAATTACCCTGCTTGGTTTTTGTCAGTCTAAATATTTTTATTCATTTGTTTTTTTCAACTGCATGCAATGACCAGTGATGTTTACTTCATGATTTTGAGTTTTACATTTTTTTCCCTCCTTCCTTTCCTTCCCCCACTCCCCTGACAGAAGGGAATCTAATACAGACTCTATATGTGCAATTTTGCTAAACACAGATCCATATTAAAAAAAAAAAAACTTGTAAAAGATTAATCAAATCTGAATGGAAGAAAAATAATATACAAGAGAGAAAAAATGACATAATACATAAGACAACTTTAAGCTTTGATCTACATTTAAACTCTACATTTCCTTCTCCGGATATGAATGATATTTTTTTTAAACTTTTCAAGGCAATGGGGTTAAGTGGCTTGCCCAAGGCCACATGGCTAGGTAATTATTAAGTGTCTGAGGTCAGATTTGAACCCTGATACTCCTGACTCCAAGGCCAGTGCTCTATCCACTGTGCCACCTAGCTTCCCCCTATGAATGGTATTTTTCATTATAAGACTTTTAGAATTGTCTCTGATTACTGTACTGAAGAAATGAACATGTCTATCATGGTTGATCATCACCCAATATTGTTGTTAATGTGTTAATATTCTTCTGGTTCCTGCTTGTCATTAATTTAACTACAGTATTATTCCATCACAATCATATACCACAGCTGGTCTGGCCATCTCCCAATTTATGGACATATCATCGGTTTTTAATTCTTTGGTAGCACAAAAATAGATAATAGATAGTTTTTAACAAATAGGTCTTTTTCCTCCTTTTTTATGTCTTTGGAATATAGAACTAGCAGTTCTTCCAGTAATTCTTTGGGTATATAGATCCAATTTGCATTTTTATTCAAAGTTTTTAAAAAGTTGTTTTTAAATTGTTGTCTTCTGAGTTTTTGGCTTGGTTTTCCCTTCACTCTAATAACATTTTTGTTCAAATTATTTTTTGTTATTGCTATTGTTTTCCAATTTATTTTTTTAACTTTGAACGTTATGCTAAAAAACTTGGGGGCAGGGAGACTCTGTGCCAGGGTTCAGGCTCTTTATGCTACTGTGTTCAGTTAGTTTGTGGAGTCTACAAATTTTCAGTGTATGATCTGCAGAAGGGTTTGATCAATGCTTTTCTAGTCATGCTGCACACAGCTCTAGCAATAGCTATGCTGCAATCACTTGCTGACAAGTATTCTGATTCCCTTGTCATCTTTGGATTGAGAGATTCTGAAGCAACCTGATGCTTCCAACACATGTGTCTCCAAACAAGTCTCAACCCTTGTGTCAAAGACATCTCCAATGAGTCTTCTAAATTTTCTAAGGGTGAAAAAAATATTTCATTTGATCTTTTCTTGACTCTGCCACTCTAAAATTTTTTGTACGTTTGAGAGTTCTGCTGAGTTGCTGACTTATCATCTTAGCTCTCCTTGACTACTCTGTCATTCTTTTTCAAAAACAAACCTGCTTAATTTAATTGGAGCAAATGTTGCTCCAATTATCTTCCAAATTATGGATTTTTTTTATTTTGTTGATTATTTCACTACAAACATATAGTATCTTTTGAACAAGGCACAGCCTTTTGATATAGATCCTCTAAGAAGAAGAGGAAGTCTCAAAAGATACAGTCAAAGATACAGTCATTACTGAACTGATGAAGACATCAAGAAGACTAAGTCTTTTGGTGTTAAAATTTTTTTTGAGTACTTGTACTAGACTTTCCTTAAGCACACACAAAAAATAACTGAGCATAGACGTACAGAGAAGTTCATGGAAGTAATGAGATTTAAACTGAGGTAATTCCTTAGCCATTGAGAGGTTTCAATCAGTTCTCAAGATCTCTTTCTACTACAATATTTATCTCTATAGTTTCAGTATAAGGGTCAATTTAGGAATGTCAATGAAGAGATGTGTGTACTCTTCAATTTAGTAGGTTCACTATTGCCAACTTCAAATTGGAGACAGGCTCATTCAATAGTTCTATTAGTGGTAATTTCTGAATTCCTGCACACACAACTCATCTACTTTTTTCTTCCATCACTGCAGTAATAATCTTCAAAATGGACCTATCTTTCTTCTCAACAATAAAGAGCTATATTTTCCCAAAAATAATATCTTGCACAAGGAGCAATGAAATTTGCAATATAAGGATCTCTTCTCATTCCACCCTGCCATCCTCCACTCCTGCTACTTACTATTTTATGCCTCTTTCATATTACATAGAAAAAAGTCAAGAACAACTTAAAGCTGTTTGTAACTTGTATTAATATTTCCTCAGTCTTTGATTCCATACCGAGGGAACATATAGAGACCAAACCATATAATCTTCATATGCTTTTTTCTGCTATTATTGATTTTCTAGAGTCAGCACCAGGAATAATGTTCAAATTTGAACAGGCAGGAAGACTCATGATAGATGTAATTTTTATTCCCAAATGTGAGCCAGTGCTTTAGTTCTCTTTTCTTTTTTAAAATATTTTTTCTAATTTTATTCCTTTTTTTATAATGTCCCAATTTTGCCCAGTTTCTCTACCTATTCCCCTTCCAGAGAAAAAGCCCTTATAACAAACTTTTATTTTCATTCACCTCTAAATGTAATTGCATTTCAGCTAATCTTAAAATTAAACTATAACAAAAGCTGAGTGTCATATAATTTTTGAAAGATTAACTAGTTATTTATGTAAGTTTCATGTATATTAAAACATTATAAAATAATACATAAGAATATGAACTTAGCCTTCGTGCAACTATGACATGCAAATTTGTGGAGTTTCAAGTATTTTAGTTGCTTTTTTTGAATTGGAGAAAATACGCCTATTCTGAAAATACTACTAGGAATCTTGCAAGTAGTTAGACTGAAATTAAGGTTAGAGCAACATCTTTAATTTCCCCTCCCTAATAAGCTCGAAATAGATGGATGCATGACCTGAATATTTCAGTTTGGATCAAACAGCCAATCAATCTACAATTATTAAGTACTTACCACATGATAGACATTGTGCTAATCACTGGATAAAGACATAATCATAAATAAGAGTTTTTATAGTCTTATCTAGGATAACAAGTAAAAAATGAATGGGGGTTACTTGAGGACAAGGACTCTGAGATAGATCGATAGATGGACAAATGATGGATAGATAAGATAGATGGAAAGAAATATATATATATATATATATATATATATATATGATCTGCTTTTCACTTCTTATCATGAAAATTTCAGACAGTCTGATCTTAGATATAGTTTTAATTTTTATTTATTTTATTATTCATTTATGGATAAATTTAAGCATTCCCATAACATAATGTAATAAAAAATTATTGCATTATATTGCCTTATAATACATTATGTATAACTTGCTAATCCTTTTAAATATATATTAAAGTTATCAAGCAATTTCCTTTTTTTCTTTTCTTCCCCCCTCATCCTAGAGATGGCTACCATTAGACACAAAAGTATATTTACATGTAAAATCATTCCATACGTAATTCTATTTGTGAATTCTTTCTCTGAATGTAGTTTCTTCCTTGGTATATCCTTTTTAGTTGATAAACATATTGATATTAATAATAGTCAAAATGATTTATTAACTCAAAGTTGTTCTTAAAACAATATCACTGTCACCATCTCCACTTTTATCTGAGTTCTGCTAATTTAATTCTTCATTATTTTATACGTCTACTCATATCTTTTTTCCTGTTAATTTTTTAAAAATTTTCATCCATATGTTCATGTATATTTCCAAGTTACAAAATTTCCCTCCACCCTCCCTTCCCTTCCACCCCCTCCCCTCAGCAGGGAATAGGCAGATTAGCATTATATATATATATATATATATATATATATATATATATATATATATATATATATATATACAGAGAGAGAGAGAGAGAGAGAGAGAGAGAGAGAGTAACAAATTAGTAGTTTTTGGCATGAGGAATTGGGATTAAGGGAAAAGATACATAAGAGATAATTTTTGTAATGTGGTCGTCAGAGTTGTTTTTTTCCTGTGTGTTTTGTTTTGTTTTGTTTGTCTACCTCTGGTTGTGGATAATATAGTCCATAATCAGTCAAATAAGTTGTCCTAGCTCTGAACTGTTTTCATCGAGGTTGTTCATCTCATAATGCTGTTGTAGATGTATACATTTTTCTTGTGGTTCTACTCCCTTCACCAGCATCAGATCCAGTAAGTCATTCCATACTTCTCTATAGTTCAACCATTTATGGTTTCTTATAAAACAACAGTATTCCATAGTATTCATATACTACAACTTGTTTAGCCATTCCCCAACTGATGGGCATCTCCTCAATTTCCAGTTCTTTGCCTCTACAAAAGAAAAAGCTGCTGTGAATATTTTGGAACATGTAGGACTTTTCCCATTTTTTATATTTCTTCTGCATATAGACCTAGATTTGGAATTGTTGAGTCAAAGCATATGAAGAGTTTTATTACTCTTTGGGCACAGTTCCATATTGTTCTCCAGAAAGGATGGATGTATTCATAACTCCACCAGCAATGCATCAATATCCCAATCCTCCCACAACCTCTCCAACATTGATCAGCTTCCCTTTTTCTCATCTTGGCTAATCTAATAGGTGTGAGATGATACTTCATTGGTGTTTTAGTTTGCATTTCTCTAATCAATAATGATTTGGATCATTTTTATCATTTGATTATATATAGTTTTAATTTTTTCATTTGAAAACTGTCTGTTCATGTCCATTTATCAACAGGGGAATGATTTGTGATCTTGTAAGTTTGATGCAGCTCTCTATATGTTTTTAAAATGAGACCTTCAATAGAACTCCTGGTTGTGAAGATTGCTTCCCAGGTTTCAGTTTTCCTTCTAATTTTGAGAGCATTGATTTATTTTTAATTTAGTATAGGCAAAATCATTCATTTTGCACTTTATAATTTGCTCTAGTTCTTATTTGGTTATAAATTTATCTCTTTTCCAAAGATTGAATAGAGTATTTTCTTTGTCCATTAATTTACCTATGATATTGCTCTTAATATTCAAATCATGTAGCCATTTTGACTTTATTTTGGTATAGTGTGTGAGATGTGGATCTATGCCTAGTTTTTGCCATACTCTTTTCTGGTTTTCCCAGCAATTTTTGTCAAATAGTGAGTTCTTATCCTAGAGGCTGATGTATTTGAATTTGTCAAATTGTAGATTACTGTAGTCATTTACTGTGTTATCTTTTCAATTTATCCTAATCCACTGATCCATTAATTTATTTCTTAACCACTTCCAGGCATTTTTGATGACTGTTGCTCTAAAGCATAGTCTTAGATATGGCAGAGCCAGGCCACCTTTCTTGTCATATTTTTCTAAGATCATCAAATTCATTATTTCTCATAGCACAATAGTTCAACCACTCCCCAACTGAAGTACGTCCTTCAATTTCCATTTCTTTGTCACCACAAAGAGAACAGCTTAAAATATTTTAGTATAGGTTGTTTTCCTTTGCCCCTAAAATACATAGATACATCAATTTTATTTATTTATTTATTTTGATTTGTTTATTCTTTCTTTCTTCTTATTAAGCCTCATTGTATTTTAGAAATAATTGCTTCCCTTTCACAAATTATTCACTCCATTAACATAATTCAAATGGACATTGATCTCAGTAGGGAAGTGTACTAGTATTCTAGGGCTTGAGAATCAGCATTGTGACATGTGCACATAGTATTAAATGGAGGACTTTGCCATATTCCTCTTTGATTTATAATTTTCACAAGATATTCTCTATGCTAATGAGGGGATAACTTAGGGAAGTATGTGCTTTGTTTACTTGATATTGATAAATAGAAAATAAGTGAATAAATTTATTTTTGTAGATGCATCTATTCAATATTCTTACATGAGTCTAAGATACACATATTTGATCCCTCTATAGAGAAAATATTAAAGGTTTCTTTTGCATTATTGTCATTTTTTAAGATCATGAAATCCCGGACAATTTATAATCCTGTATGCTTACTCGGTGCATGTCAGTCAATATCTATCAGTATCTATCCAAAATGATAGAAAATCATCCATTAATGATGGTATGTTTTTTCTTAGATTTTAATTAATGATGCTATAAAAGTAAATGCAAGTCATTTTAATTATTATAATTATATACTTGAGAAAATTGAAATTGACCTGCTCTTGTTCTTTGACATGACATACCCATCTCTTTTTGCCAAACATTTCCACTGATTACCCCATGTTTAGAGTGCAACCCCTGCTCATAAGATTCCTCTTTTTCCTTTCAGAGAAAGTTCAAGAGGGATAACTAGGTGGTGAAGTGGGAAGAACACCAGTCTGGAGATAGAAGGACTTGAGTTCAAATGCAAATTATCACTTGGGCAAGTCATTTAACCCCATTATCTTGCAAAAAAAAGTAAAAAAAAAAGAGACAGTTCAGGAATCATTCTGCATGAAGTCTTTCCTGATCCCCTAAACAGCCCTGACTCTCTCTCTAAGTTACTTTGTATATATCCTTTGATTTTTTTTGTTTATTTTGTGAACAGTTTTATATGGACTTGCTCTTTCTGCATTTCAAAAGGTAAGCTCAGCATGAAGAGAGATTGTTTCATGTTTTGTACATGTTTCCAGTCCTAAGCAAAGTGGCTAACCTACAGTAGTTACTTAATAAATACTTGTAATTCAATTAATTGCTGATGAATTATACTTTTGAGAGCTCACACCCCCAGACTTTTGTTATAATTCATTCTTTGAGATGAAAACGTGATTTTCACATTTTCTTAAAAATTCAAGTGTTAACACATTTATGTCACTTCCTGAATGATTTTTTTTTGTATATCTTTGTTATGATCTGGATATACTCATTCTGATTACATATTTCATGTTCTTCATGTTCATGTTATTTCATTTCTGTGTTCTTATATCAGTGGACCTTATATCATTTCTCAAATGTTACATTACCAACCATAAGAACAGGTTCCCAAAATATACAGGAAATTTTGTTCTATTTTCAACAAAATTTTCAATATTGAGCTTTGTGCCCATCTTTACTTGAAGGACACAAAATCTTAAGAAACAATTTGATTTGGTTTAAATGATCTTGTTAAAATCTTCAAAGAAATATTCATTATTTGTCCTTTTATTTTCAAGGCAGTGGAGTTAAGTGGCTTGCCCAAGGTACCACAGCTAGGTAATTATTAAGTGTCTGAGGCTGGATTTGAACTCAGGTACTCCTAATTCCAGGGCCAGTGCTCTATCCACTGCACCACCTAGCTGCCCCCATTCTTTATCCTTTATAAGATATAACAATACATACAATAAAATTAATTGTATTTGAACTTGTATTTTTTTCTTATAGTCATAAGAATAATGAAGTATCTCATGAAATAATGTACCTCTTAGGTCTATAAATTCAACATTGGAAGGAACATTATAGATTATCTGCTTCAACTGTTTTATTTTTAAAGATGAAGAAACTGAGAAGGTAAAACATTCATAAAGGATTAGATAGATAAGAAGTCACAGAGCTAGGTGAAATTTAAACTCAGCTCTTATGGGTACAAATTCAGGGCTCTTTCCACTGCCTTTTGGCACAAGATAAAATTACCTTTATCAGTTGCTATTTTTATATCTTCATAGTGAAGCCATTAGCCATCCTATCCTTCAGTTAGACTAGATGCAGTTTACCACTGATGATTTGGTTCAATTAGGGAAAGAAGTTGAACAGTGGTGAGGTTTTATTTTTCTATAATCTATTCAGTTGTTGAATAGAGCAACAATAATTAAAGAAAATTTTAAATTGGTATAAAACCAATATTCTTAGTACTGTCTGTCCCCTGTTCTGTGACTCTGCCATTGTCTTTTCATTAATAGATATGTATTAGTGTCTAGGTATATAGTAAAACCTGTGGGTCAGTCACAGTGTTAAAGGCATTAATATTATAAATAAAATAATTATCTATCTATCTAAAAATTATTCTAGATAAATGTGTATTCTAATGGGAAGGGGATGACAAGGAGAGGTATATGTAAAGATAAATGCAAGTAATTTAGCAATATTAATAGAGATATATTTGTCCTTTTAATTTCTTTTTTATTTTTTAAAGCAATGGGGTTAAGTGACTTGCCCAAGGTCACACATCTGGGCAATTATTAAATGTCTGAGGGGGGCAGATTTGAACTCAGGTCCTCCTGACTCTAGGGCCAGTGCTCTATCCACTGGCCACCTAGTTGCCCCTGTTTATATTCTTTTAAATATAATTAGAGATTATTTCTGAAAATCTCCAGGGTATATACAAATTTGACTTGAATATCAATAATGTCTTAGGACAAGAATTGGTTAGTAAGGGAAACTATTCAATGATTTCAATAATTACAAGATATTCTCGCCTTTTGATCCATTTTCTTTAATATCAACATTCTCTTAATTCACATTGTGAAACAACATGATATCTGAAGAGTCAAACAAAATTTAATAAAAAGACATAAAGTGGTCATAAGTATTTTATTAGTAATTACTTCATAAAACATAGGGCATAAGGTCTTATTGAGAAGTCATTAACTTAAAAGAAGTTATGTAAATGATATAGCAAGAATTTTTTTAAAATGTGAATAATTTAAATAGTACACTGATTTCAGCACAATACTAAAAAATCAGGAGAAAGTGTGCTAGATTTTTATTTTTTGAAAGTGAGTCTCCCTATCTCTTCCGTACTGGAAGTAAAGAAGTCACAAATGTAATTCAATTGTTCCTACCCCTGACTTACAAACAGACTTGGACTTTCTTTCTTCCTGGCTTAGTTGCCCTCTCTTTGAAGAGGTTGATGACACCCTTGGCCCTAGTTAATAACTATTCAAATACCAAACTTAATGTAGGCATTTTAATAGATTTAATCATAGTGTAGTTGAGAATTCCTCAGGTAAAGATATACACCAGAATCATTTTGTTGGTTGCAGATATCACAGGTATCCTTCAAGAAGTCTGATTCAAGTATAATTTTTCTTAACTATAACCTCTTGGAAGGAAGGAAAAGGGGAAAATTAGTGACATGAATGATGTGGAATTAATAAAAAAATATCCTTGGCATTGGTGAATGAAGCATGTCTTCTGGAAGTTAAAATTTCAAATTAGTACCTGCCTCAGAGGATTGTTGTGAGTATCAAATGAAATAATATATGCAAAGCACTTGAAAAATTTCAAAACATTTTGATGTTATTGTTATTATCATCATCATTTTATTCTACTCAATTACTCATCACTGTTAAGTTTAATGCAAGGTAAGGTTAATGAATCCAAAGAATCTGTTAAGTTTTTCCACAGTAGGTCATAGAAATAAAATGTTTATTGTGGACAAGTAATTTAACTTCCGTGGGCCTGTTTCCTCACCTGAACATAGGGATGGTAACAATAGTACCTAACTCCCAGAATTGTTGAGAGAACCAAATGAAATATTTTTTAAAAACATTTAGCATAGTTCTTGACATATGGAAGGTGTTAATAAGCGTTTGTTTACTTTTTTTCTAGTATACACATATCAATCCCAGTATGTTATGAATCTCAGAATGTCATACAAGAAACTTTTATCATCTTACCTTGACACAGTTAAAGCTTGAAAAGCATATTTGAATTAGTAGAAATTCATAATAGAAATGAATGAAACCACAGGGACATCCAAGATCAGATTCCAAAATTTTATCTTCAATCTGGCGGGAAGGGAAGAGGAAACTCAGGTCAAATTTACATTAAGTTTAATATGTGAGATAAAGGTTTCTTCAAATAATCTTTTTCATTTTAGTTTATGGAAGAAATAGTGTCATCAATGCCTTTGTATACCTGATTTAATGAACTTTCTACTAAAAAATAAATCTAAAAATATTTTTTTAAAAGAAGGATATACATATAGATAGATAGATATATCAATATTGTATATTGATATATCTATCTCTCTATCTCTCTATCACTGCCTGTGTAAATGATGTGTAATTATGAAACCTAAGGCACTTTTCCCCAACAATATATCCTTCTCATTTTTTAAAGAAAGCTCTAGGGGGCAGAGCCAAGATGGTGACATAAAGGCAGACATTCCCAGAAACATGTCCCCCCCCAACTCCAAAAACCACCAAATTCTGACTCTGGCCAAAATTTATATGGCAAAAACCCATAGAAAGACTGAGGGATGCAATTTTTCCAGTCAAAGACAACTCAGAAGTTCAACAGGAAAAGGTTTGTTTCATGGGGACCAGGGATTGGAAAGAGCAGCAGTGCAGTCACAATGCAGCCTGGCTAGGCACCTGGGGCCCTGTGGGTGGTTTCCAAACCTATTGGTCCAAAGACCTAGGACAGCCAGAAGGGGTGGTGAGAGAACTCTGACACACTAGAGTGAGCATGGAGCAGAATGTTGGCCTCAAAGGAGTGCTGCAGTGAGAAACTGCAGGAGGAATTGGCGAAGCCACCCAGAACTTCCAGAGTGCAGACTACAGATGGTAGGGGATTGTGGGGGGGGATACAGAGGTTTCTGCTCTCCATGGGTCAGGACACAACTGTTTGCCCACACTCAGATCCAGGTCCCTGCACCACCAAAGCTGAGCAGGGACCATCCTCACAGCTCCAGGGCAAAGGGAGGACCTATGGTCATCCACATATCAGAGCACAGACAAGAGAACAGTCAGAGCCTCTCATAAGACCGTGTCAGTTGTCCAAAAATCTCCTAAATCCTTGGAAGTGCAGTAAATCAGTCACAGAATGAGGAAATGAGCAAACAACAGAAAAAGAAGAATCTGACCATAGAAAATTATTTTGGTATCATGGAGGATCAAAATATAAACTCAGAAGATTACAAAATTGAAGCTTGTGTATCTACAACCTTGAAGGGAAATAGAAAATGAACTCAGGCCAACAAAGAGCTTAAAAAGCACTTTAAAAACAATTAAGGGAGGTAGAGGGAAAATTGGGGTGAGAAATAAGAGCAATACAGATAAACCATGAAAACCAAATCAGCAGCTTGGTGAAAGAAATAGAAAAAATACTGAAGAAAATAATATAAGAAAATAATATGTTAAAAACCAGTTTAGGCCAAATGGAAACAGCAACACAGAAAGCAAATGAGGAGAAGAATGACTTTAAAAACAGTTTGGCCAGCTGAAAAAGGAAATAAAAGCAGAAGAAAATAACTTCTTCAAATATAGAATGGAACTAAAGGAAGCTGATGACATTGTAAGAAATCAGGAAGAAATAAAACTATACCAAAAAAACCTCAAAACAAAATAGAAGAAAATGTGAAATATCTCAGCGGAAAAAGATCTGACCTTGAAATCAGATCCAGAAGAAATAATTTAAAAATTATTGGGCTACCTGAAAGTCATGACCAGAAAAAGAGACTAGACTTCATTTCTCAGGAAATAATACAGCAAAACTGCCTTGAGATCCTAGGAGAAGATAAAATAGAAATTGAGGGAATCCACTGATCACTTCCTGAAAGAGAAGCCAAAAGAAAAACTTCCAGGAATATTATAGCCAAATTCCAAAATTCCCAAGTCAAAGCGAGAATACTAAAAGCTGACAGAAACAAACAATTCAACTACCATGGCTCTGTAGTCAGCATTACACAGGATCTGGCAGCATCTACATTAAGGGCTCATAGTGCTTGGAATATGATGTTCTGGAAGGCAAATAATCTTGGTTTTGAACTGAGAACAGGGGAAAAGGTGAACTTTCAAGGAATTGGGGAACTTTCAAAGTTTACTATTAAAACAACCAGAGCTGAATAGAAAGTTTGATCTCCAAGTACAGGTTTTAGATGAACATTAGAGGGGGTGAATGAGAAGGACTAATTAGGAGGAACCTAATGATGTTGAGCTGTGTGTATTTATGCATGGAAAGAAGATGCTGGAACTCATATGAACTTTCTCATTTATAAGAGCAGTTAGAAGGAGCATATATAGACAAGGCACAGGAAGGAGCTAAATATAATGTTATAATACAATAAAAAGATGGAGTCAATAGGTGATAAAGGAAAGTACTGAGAGGAAGAGAAAGGAGAGGAAAAGAGGACTAATATATTTAACACAAGAATCAAGAAAAAGCTTTTACAATGAAGTGGAATGGGGGAAGGAGAGGGGGAATTAATGAGCCCACATTCTCATCAGAAATGACTTAAAGAGGATATAACATGCACACTTAATGGGGTATAGAAGTATCTCATGTACTAGTGAAAATAAGGAAAGGGATGGGATAAGGGGGAATGGTTGGAAGGAAGCAGAAAGTAGGTGATAGGAGAGACGTAAGACTGTGGGAGAGAGTACTCAAATACAACACACTTCTGAATAGGGACAGGATGAAAGGAGAGAGAGAACAGAATAAATGAGAGTAGGGAGGAATAGAATGAAGGGAAATACCCCTACTAATAGAAACTGTAGGAAAAATATTGAAGCAACTTCTCTGGTGGACTTATGATAAGGAAGGCAACTCACTATAGAGGCAGAGCCATTGGAATCTGAACTCAGAGAGAAGTACATTTTTTTCTTTCTCAGTATACTTGAGGTTTCTCTTCTTTTTGTCAGGAAGGGAGGGGAGAGGGTTTATGTTTACTCTCACAACACGATTATTGTAATAATATAAAATAAATAAACTAAAAAATAGAAAGCTCTAAAATAAGCTTGAATTTCCAATGGAAATACTGAGTTCCAGTAAAAAGACTATTGAGACTCAAGAATTCTATTCTGAGTTCTGACAATTGCTTTCATTATTTACACAACTGAGGCAAGGAAGGTATTTGCTACTTGCCTGTCTCAAAAAGTGGGTTGTGAGAGAGAAAGGAACAAAAAATTGACTTGATTCTAACCTAAGTCCTCCCAGAATAAAAGAAATGACCTTTTCCCACTTATACTTCTCAAAACAGCATTGATCAGATTCACACAGAGGCAGAGTTTAGGTTTGGGGAGAAGAAATTGCTGCTAAGTTCATATTGAATGTTACTCTCTCAGTTTCCCTTACCAGATGTGTGTAGCATTTGGAGGTCAGGAGGCTCTTTATATTTGAATCAAGTTAGGTACATTTGCTATGAAAAGTACTTAGAGTTGCTGTTTTCTTTAAAATAACCTACCTTTGATCCCACCAATTTCATCAAGAATCTTGAAATTAAAAAGTTTTTAATAATATTTACTGATTAAAAAATATTCTTCTCATCAGTAACACACGAATAAAGTACATGGAGCCATGGAAATGATTTTTAACCTACCTCTGACATGACATTTGGACATACCTTAACCTTTCAGGAAACTCCTTTGTAAAAGGCTCTTATAATATTTAAATACTTGACTAGATTAGGGAAGATAACTTAATTAATATGTGTAGAAGCTTTGGGGGGGAGAGAAGAAAAACAATACATATAACTTTATAAAGAACCTGAATACATATAATGTTATCTATCAATTAGCAAACAGTTACTAAATCTGTTCTTGAGTAAAGTACAAAATAGTAGTCAGGTTATAGTTATTTAAAAAAAGAAAACTACTGCATATTTAGCTCAAGAATGATACAGACTAGGGGTGGCTAGGTGGCATAGTGTGTAAAGCACCGGCCTTGGAGTCAGGAGTACCTGGGTTCAAATCCGGTCTCAGACACTTAATAATTACCTAGCTGTGTGGCCTTGGGCAAGCCACTTAACCCCATTTGCCTAACAAAAAAAAACCCTAAAAAAAAAAAAGAATGATACAGACTATTAAAATTTAAAGAGGAGAAGGAAGAAAAGAAATTAACATTTCTTCTTTTCTCCTTGAACAAAATAAACCTAAGCAAGGAGTACCAATTGCTTCTATGAGTTCAACAAAATGAGGCTTGAAAGGGCATGACTTACCCTTAGAAGTACTGGTGATCTATCTTGGTTATGGCAAAGTGGTCAACTCCTCTCACTCTTTCTGTCACTTATTTCTGTTACTAAAAACAGTAAAATGTAATAATAATGATGATATAATACTTTTAGTTTTATAAATTATTTTAACTCATCTCATTTGATATAGAAAATATTGTTATAAAAATCTTTGATAGCTTCTTTCCCTTTTTGACCTACTTGCTATTTCTTCCTATTTGATATTTAAAAAAAGAAGGATCATACAAATTAATTTGAACACCATCAAGAATTTGATAAACCTTTCCTTTTTTTTCTTAGACCACATTTGCATTGTTAAATAAGTTGGTGCTTATACCTTTTCTCCACCTTATAAGCTAATTCATCAGTTTAAATATTAAGTGGGTCTTTCCCTTGGCTTTGTTCTCTTTCATGCTTTGCAAAGGAGAGGAAATTTTTGATGACTGAGGCAGTTTATTAGCTCTGAGGCTCATTTTTTGACAGATTTGCAAGTTAAACTTTCTTAATAAATGGTAAAAGTCTGTTTGTTTTTTCCTACACTCTCCCTTGCTCTTTGTAGACAAGAATTGTCTCTCCCCCCACCACAAAAAAAGTATTTATATCACATTTTTAAGCTTAATCTGCATTAATAACAATGAGCTGGAGAAGGAAATGGCAAAGCACTCCAGCACCTTTGCCAAGAAATCCCAAATGCAGTTGTGCAGACATAACTGAAATGATTGACTAACACTGAACATTGTCTTCATCACTTTCCTAAAGACTGCAATGAACACTATCAATAAAACAATAAATCAAATACTGACATGCAGTATTTCTTTTATTTATTTTTTTGTTACATAATTTGTTTTCCAATTAGATGCAATGGTAGTTTCTACCAATCATTGTTTGAAGGACTTTGAGTTTTACATTTTTTGTCCTTTCCTACCTTCCTTCCACCCTTCCCTCAACAGAAGACAATCTGACATAATCTTTATGTTTTCATCTATGATATGCATAGAAAGATTGAATGTGTTATGAGAGAAAAAAGAGAATCAAAAGAAAGAAAGAAAACATTATATATCAAAGTTATGTAATACATAAGAAAATTTTAAAAATTGAAATAAGCTTTTTTCTTTGTTTAAACTCCAAAGTGCTTTCTCTGGACACAGATGGTATTCTCCATCACAGATTCCCTAAAATTGTCCCTGATTATTGCACTGATGTATTGAGCAAATCCATCAGGTTTGCTCATTGTCCCATATTGCTGTTAGTGTGTACAATGTTCTTCTGGTTCTTCTGATCTGACTCAGCATCAATTCATGCAAGGCTTTCTAGGCTTTACTGAAATCCAGTACCTCATGATTTCTTATAGAGCAACAGTGTTCCATCTCATACATATATCATAATTTCTTCAGCAATTCCCCAATCGATGAACAACCTCTCAATTTTCAATTCTTTGCCACTACAGAGCTGCTAGGAATATTTTTGTACATATGTGATTTTTCCTGTTTTTCATGATCTCTTTAGGATATAGAACCAGTAGGGATATTGCTGGATCAAAGTATATGTACATTTTATTGCCCTTGAGCATAATTCCAAATCACTCTTCAGAAATTTTGGATGATTTCACAACTCCACCCACAATGCCTTGGTATCCCAGATTTCCTACATCCCCTCCAACATTCATCATTTTGCTTTCTGGTCATGTAGGTCAACCTGAAAGATGATACCTCTAAGATGCTTTAATTTTCATTTTTATAATGTATAATAGTTTAGACAAATTTTTCATGGGACTATAGATAGCTTTGTTTTTCTCATTTGAGAATTGCCTTTGCATATCCTTTGACATTTTCAATGGTAGAATGATTTGTTTTATTATAAGTTTGACTCACTTCTCTATATATTTTATTTTTTCAATTTTCACTTATTTTATTTAATATATATTTATTCTCATTTTGTACAAATAATGCTTTTTATACATTAATAAAATATTCTTGTTTAAGAATAAACAAAATACCCCATACCCCCTCCCCCCAAAATAGACTCTCTTGTGTGATAAAGTAAAGGGGACAGAAAAAATAAAATTAAAATTAAAAAAATAGTAGTAATAATTGTAGTTATGGCCAGGTGGCAGAGTGGACAGAGCACCAGTCCTGGAGCCAGGAGCACCTGAGCCCATATCCGGCCAGGACACCCAACAATCACCCAGGTGTGTAACATGCAAACTACCCCAACCACACTGCCCTGCACAAAACAAACAAAAAAAAAACCTCAAAATAAAATAAAATAAAATAATAATAATAGTAGGGGTGGCTGGGTGGCAGACAAAGCACCGGTACTTGAGCCAGGAGCACCTGGGTCCAAATCCGGCCTCAGACACCCAACAATCACCCTGCTATGCAGCCCCAGGCAGGCCACCGAGCCCCATTTGCCCTGAACCGCCCCCCCCCCCAAAATAATAATAATAATAAAAAATGTGCTTCAGTCTGTGTTCCAATACCACCAACTCTGTCGTGGGTAGATCACATTCTTTATGATAAATCCATCACAAAAGTTATTTCCATATTTTTCCATCATTCCCATTGCTGATCACAACTCCTTCCTTTCCTAATCCTCCACTACCATGTACTATATTTTCTCTCTCCTTTCACTCTGACTGTGCTGTAAGGTAGCTGTGTGGCACAGCAGACATATCACTGGCCCTGGGGCCAAGAGGCCCCAAGCCCATACCACCCCTTAGGCCCAGCACCCACCTGGCCCTATGGTACCAGACAGGCCATCCAATCCCAGCCCCTTACAATAATTAAAAAAAGAAAATATGTTATATCTAATGACTCTCACCCCATGATCCATCTTCTCCTCCTCCTTCATTCACATCCTCACCCCTTGCCCCTGGACCCCTTCTCCTTCTTAGTGCAGATATCTATACCCCATTGAGTATATATATATATATATATATATATATATATATATATATATATATACTGTTTCCTCTCCTAGCCACCTCTGATGAGAGCAAAGATTCCTTCATTTCCCCTTGCCTTCCCCCCACTTCCATATCATTGCAATAGTTCATTGGAATAAAGAAAAATCTTATCATGTGGCATATCTTGTTCTATTCCCACCTCTCCTTTTTCTTTCTCTCATTAGATTTCCCTTTTTTCTATTGACTCCATTTTACACCACATTTTATCTTAAAATTCATCTTTCTCCTGTGTTTCATCTATAAAAGCTCCTTTTACCTGCTCTGTTAATTGAGAAGGTTCATATGAATATTATCAGTGTCATTTTTCTATACAGGAATACATGCAGTTCATCATCATTAAGTCCCTCATATTTCCCCCTTCTCCTCCAATCTCTATGCTTAACCTGAGTCCTGTGTTTGAAGATAAAACCTTCTGTTCAGCTCTGGCCATTCCAACAGGAACATTTGAAATTCCTCTGGTCAATGAGAGTCCATCTTTTTCCCTGGAAGAAGACATTCAGTTTTGCTGGATAGTTGATTCTCAGTAGCATTCTAAGCTCTTTTGCCTTCCGGTATATTATATTCCAAGCCCTACGAGCTTTTAATGTAGTTGCTGCTGAGTCCTGTGAGATCCTGACCACAGCTTCATGGTATTTGAATTGTGTCCATCTGGCTGCTTGTAAAATTTTCTCTTTGACTTGGGAATTCTGGAACTTGGTTATAATATTCCTGGGGGTTGGTTTTTTGGAATCTCTTTCTTGGGGGGAATTGGTGGATTCTCTCCATTTCTATTTTGCTCTCTGCTTCTAGGATATCAGGGCAATTTTCCTGTAGTAATTCTTTGAAAGTGATGTCAAAGCTCTTTTCCTGCTCATGACTTTCAGGTATTCCAATAATTTTTAAATTATCTTTCCTAAATCTGTTTTACATATCAGTTGTTTTTTCAATGAGATGTTTCAGATTTTCTTCTAATTTTTCATTCTTTTGGTTTTGAAGTATTGAGTCCTGATTTCTCATAAATTCAGCAATCTCCCTAAGTTCTATTCTTTATCTGAAGGATTTGTTTTCCTCAGAGAGCTTTCTTATTTCTTTTTCCATCTGGCCAATTCTGCTTTTTAAAGCATTCTTCTCCTCCATAAAGTTTTGAACTGTTTCATCCATTTGACATAAGTTGGTTATTAGCATGCTATTTTCAACCCTTTTTTGGATTTCCTTGACTAAGCTGCTGACTTCATTTTCATGCTTTTCCTGCATCTCTGTCCTTTCTTTTCCCAGTTTTTCTTCTAACTCCCTCAATTAATTTTCAAAGTCTTTTTTGAGCTCTGTCATAGGCTGAGCCCAATTTCCGTTTTTCTTGGAGTCTTTAGATGCAGCAGCTTGTGCTGCCTCATTTTTAGACTAAGTGTTTTGATCCTTTTTGGGCTCACAGGCAAAATATTTCTCAATGATGTTCCTCTTGGTTCTCTGCTTGTTCATTTTCCCAGCCTAAGCCTGTTTTGGGGGTGCTTCCTGAGCTTTTGAGACACTCCCACAAGGATCTCAGTGTGTGAGGCTCTGTTCTCCCTCCTATTCTGTGAATGACCATAAGCGCCCTCCTCTGTCACAGGGATGATGTTGGGGGGCCTGCTGTTCTAATGGGGGGGCTAGACTGTGATCGGGATCTGAATGTGGTCAGAACCCCAGAGTCCTGTTCCCAGAACAAAGCTCGGCAGTGTCTCTTCACTCCCCTACCTAGGCTCAGAGAGCTCTTGTCCTAGGGCCTCCTGCTTACTGGCTCACCTGCTTCTGTTTCTTGGATCTGGACTGCCTTTGCCATGATGCTGGATGTGTGCCCTGGGGTCTGGGCTTCATGTGCTCACTCTGGCAGAGGTCCCCCCACTGTTCCTCCAATTTGTGCCTGCTGCTCCCCAGGGTGTAGCTCAGGAAACTCCCCCACTACTGTGAGCAGTGGCTCCCAGTGCCCTGGGACTGGCTCCGGGAGGCTGAAGTTCTTTCACTCTGGTGGGGCCACCCCTCTGGTGGGCCGTCCCTGGAACCCCAGGGAGCAGAACCTTTCTGCTCTTTTCCAGGTTACCTTGAGTATGAGAACTGCCTCACTGAATCCCTCTGTGGGTTCTATCTCTCCTTCTCTATATATTTTAGAAATGCTTTCTTTGTCAGAAATACTAGCTGTAAAAATTGTTTCCCAATTTATCACATTGCTTTTGTTCCTGGTTGTAGTCATTTTGTTTGTGCAAAAATGTTTTAATTTTATGTAATCAAAATTATTCAGTTTATTTTTTATAATGTTCTCTATCTCTCCTTTGATCATAAACTGCTTACCTATCCGTAGATCTGACGGGAAAGCTATTCTTGTCCTTTTGATTTGCTTATAATAATGTCTTTCATGACCAAATCCTGCACATATCTTGGTTTTGGGTATGAGATGCCTAATTCTAGTTTCCATCATATTATCATCTAGTTTTCCAAGTAGTTTGGGTTGAAGAGTAAGTTCTTATCCCAGAAATTAAACTCCTTGGATTGATCAAATAGTAGATAAGCATAATCATTTCTTCCTTTTTCTTTTGTACTTAATCTACTGATCCACCACTCTATTTCATAGCTAGTACTAGACAGTGTTGATGCCTGATGCTTTATAATATAATTTTAGATCTCATATATTTAGGCCCCCTTCTTTTGCATTTTTTTCAATTCCCTTGATATTCTTGACTTTTTCTGTTTCTTCATATGTATTTAGATACTATTTTTTTTCTAGCTCACTAAAAAATTTTTTTGGAAGTTTGATAAGTATGGCATAAATAAGTAATTTAGGTAGATGTGCCACTTTTATAATATTAGCTCATCCTTTTCATGAACAATTAATATTTGTCAAGGTATTTAGACCTGATGTGATTTCTAAGAAAAGTTTTCTAAAGTTATTTTCATAGAGTTTCTGAATTTACCTTGGCAGGTGGACTTCCAAGTACTTTATATTGTCTGAAATTATTAAATGGGATTTCTCTTTTTATATGTTCCTGCTGTATCTCTTTAGTAATATATATATATATATATATATATATATATATATATATATATATATATATATATAAATGCTGAAGATTTATGTGGGTTTATTTTGTATCCTTGATTTTGCAGAAGCTGCTAATTGTTTCCAGTAACTTTTTGGATGATTCTTTTAGGATTCTCTAGGTGCACTATCATATCATTTGCAAAGACTGAGAGTTTTGTTCCTTCTTCCTAATTCTAATTCCTTCAATGTCTTTTTCTTCTCTTATTGCTAAAAGTAATATTTTTAATGCAACAATGAATAGTATTGATGATGATGGGCATCTTTGTTTCACCCCTGATCTTATTGGGAATGATACTAGCTCATCCCCATTGCATATAATGCCTATTGATAACTTCAGATACATATTGCTTATCATTTTAAGGAACAATCCCATTATCTTTGTGCTCTCTCATGCTTTCAGTAGGAAAGGGTGAGAAATTTATGACCAAACAAGAATTATAAAACATTATAAACTGTAAAATGAATAGTTTTAACTATATTAAGCTGAAAAAGTTTTGCACTAATAAAATCAATGATACCAAAATTAGAAGGAAGGCAAAAAGCTGGGAAACAATCTTCATAACTAGGAGTTCTGATAAAGGTATAATTTCTAAAATTGAAAGAAAATTACATCAAAATTATAAGGTTACAAGTCATTCCCAATTGATAAATGGTAAAAGAATATGAATAGATAGTTTTCATATGAAAAAATTAAGGATATATATATATATATATATATATATGTATTACATAAAATCATCATTGATTAGAGAAATTCAAATTAAACCCACTAGGACTTATGACTTCACACCAATCAGTTTGATGAGAAAAAGGGATAATGATCAATGTTGGTGAGGTTGTGGAAGGATTGGGATATTTATGCATTGCATTGCTGGTGGAGTTGTGAATGAATCCAACCATTCTGGAGAGAAATATGGAATTATGCTCAAAGAACAATAAAATGATCATCCTCTTTGATTCAGCAATTCCAATTGTAGGCCTATATCCAGAAGAAATTATAAATAATGGGAAAATCCTACATGTTCCATAATTTTCATATCAGCTCTTTTTGTATTTGCAAAGAATTGGAAATTGAGGGGGATGCTCACTAATTGGAGAATGGCTAAAAAGTTATGGCATATGAATATTATGGAGTATTGTTGTTCCATGAGAAATCATTAATAGTTGTAATCTAGAAAAGCATGGAATGAGTTACAGGATCTGATGCTGAGCAAAAGGAGCAGAAACTAGAGAAAAATGAACACATTAACAACATTATGAGATGTTAAATTTGGATAGAAACAGATAGAGAGATAAGACAATTATATTAGACTGACTATGGACAATGTTATCCACGTATATTTGAAGAAAAACAAAATAAAGAAAACAAAAAATCCTTTGAATCTGATGAACACTTTATAAAAATTGTCTCTTATGTATCTCTTTCCCTAAACATGTTTGTCAAAAACATGTATGTATCACACTAATTTGACAATTCATTGCTGAGACAAAGTGGGTAAGAAGGGAGGATGGAAGGAAATTGTGAAATTTAACAAGATACATTTACATATGGATAAAAAAAATATGCTGCTCCAAAAACAGAAGGAATGGGTGCTGTCTTTTGTTAACATATTTTTCAGCATCCATTGAGATAATCATGTGATTTCTGTAAGGTTTGTGATTGATATAGTCAATTAGGCTGACAGTTTTCCTAATATTGAACCAACACAGCATTCTTAGAATAAATTATTCTTGGTCATAATGTATTATCTTAGTAATAATAACTTACTTTAATCACTTTGCCAATAATTTATTTTAAATTTTTGTATCTCTATCCATTACAGAAATTAGTCTATAATTTTTTTTCTCTGTTTTGACCTTTCCTACTTTAGGTATCATCAGCACTATATTGATGTTGCAGAAGAAATTAGGGAGAGTTCTATCTTCACTTATTTTTTCAAATAGTTCATATAGAGTTAGAAACAATTTTTTTTGAATGATAGAATCCACTTGTGAATCCATCTGACCTTGTAGATTTTTTTAGGGAGTTCATTGATGGGTGTTGACTTCTTTTGCTGAAATAGAGATTTTTAGATATGTAATTTCCTTTTCTTTTAATGTGGGCAAATATATATTTTGTAAATATTCATACATTTCGCTTGGAATATCAAAGGTATACAGTTGGGCAAAATAGTTCCAAATTATTACTTTAATTTCCTCCTTATTGGTGGTGAATACACCTTTTTTTCCTTTTTTAAGGTTTATTTGTAAGGCAATGGGGTTAAGTGGCTTGCCCAAGGCTGCAAAGCTAGGTAATCAGTAAGTGTCTGTGGCTGGATTTGAACTCAGGTACTCCTGACTCCAGGGCCAGCGCTCTATCCACTGCACCACCTAGCCGCCCCTACCTTTTGCATTTTTGATACTAGAAATTTGGTTTTCTTCTTTATTTTTTAAATCAAATTACTAAAGGCTTGTCTGGGTTTTTTATTTTTTTTATTTTTTATTTTTAGGGGTGGCTAGGTTTTTGCAAAGCAGATGGGGTTAAGTGACTTGCCCAAGGTCACACAGCTAGATAATTATTAAGTGTCTGAGGCTGGACTTGAACTCAGGTACTCCTGACTCTGGGGTTAGTGCTCTATCCACTCCTAGCCACCCCGATTTTATTGGGTTTTTCATTAAATCAACTCAGTTTCACTTACAATCCTATACTTTTCTTGCTTTTGATTTTACTAATTTCACCTTTAAATTTCAGAATTTGTAATTTTATATTTAATTTGTAATTTTTAACTTCTTTATCTAACTTATTTAGTTGCATGCTCAATTCATGGATTTTTATGTTTCTTGTTATCAACATTGTCTTGGATGAAATCATTAATTCTTTCTATGATTTGTCATTTCATCCACTCCTTCCTTAAAATTACTTTATTTAGTTTCTAAGTAGTTTTTGTTTTGTCTCTCGATGGCCCTTTATTATATCTGATTTTTACTGCATCATTGTCTGAAAAGGAAGGGCAGTAATATTAAATGATGTTAGTATGATTTAGGAGTTTCTCATCTCTTTCCTTCTTTTGCAAGAGGTACTTTGCAACCCTCCATGCATTGTAATTTTCCCCATTAAATTTCTCCTTCCCTCCTATCTCTTTAACAAAACAATATTTTTAAATTGTTCCATTAAAATCATGGACACATCATGAGTATACATTCCTTCTGGCTAAGTATATACTCTCTTATAGAGTAACAGTCCTCAAGAGTTTTATGACTTTTCTTTCTAGATATAACAAAATTTATCTTATTGTGTAAGTTTTCTTTTTCTTTTCCCCTGTTTACTTTTTCATGTAAAGGTACCTTTTATGTAAAAGACCAAATTTTCTGTTTAGCTCTGCTCTTTTCATCAGGAAAGATTGCAAGTCTCCAATCTCATTAAAAGGGAAGGCTCACTTTTGTTGGATAGTGTATTCTAAGCTGTAATCTTCCCTGGATCTCCAGACTATTATAATCCATACCCTTCAAACCCTTAATGTGGATGCAATCAGGGCCTGTGTAATCCTGATTGTGGAAACTTGGTATTTGATTATTTTTCTTTTTATCTTTTTTTTTGTTTTGAATTGTTTCTTTCTGGCTCTTGTAAAATTTTCCCTTTGATCTCTTAATTCTGGAGTTTGGCCACAATATTCTTTGTTTTTCCTTTGGGGATCACTTTCATGAAGCGATTGATGCATTCTTTTGATGAATTTTTTGCCCTCTGGTTGTAGGATCCCAGAGCAATTCTCCTTCACTATATTCTGAAATTAAGGCTTTTTTTTCATCAAGCTTTTCAAGTAGTCCTATGTTCCTTAAATTAAATCTCTTGGATCTATATTCCAGATCAGTTTTTTTGTCAGTAAGGGATTTTACATTTTCTTCTATTTTTTTTCCTTTTTATTGATTTTTTTAACAGGTTCGTGGTGTTTCCTGAAGTCATTAGTTTCCATAGATTTTTAGAGAAGAGTTCTTAATTTGCTTTTTGTATTTGCTTTTCCAGTTGGTTAGTTTTCTTTTTGAAGATTTTGTTGTCTTTTTCCATTTGTCCAATTTTGTTTCTGAGAGAATTACCTTCTTTTTGCACTTGTCCAATTGTACTTTCAAAGGATTTGATTTCTTGTTGCAAGATGTGAATTTTCTCTTTCATTTCTTTTCCCAATTTTTCATTTGATTTTTAAACTCTTTTCTGATTTCATACAACATATCTTTCTGGGCTGGCAAATTCTCCTCTAAAGTTCCAACCTTTTTTATGCTAGTAAGCTCATCTCCAAGGTAACATTCAGTGGATCTGGCTTTATGCTGGTCTTTGTTTACTTTGGATCTTTTCCCTAGGGTCTTGTGTTGGGAGAGGGGCTAGTTTTCAGACCTTAGGTGATGAGATTCCTAAAGAACTTGCTCACTGGGTTTAGGAACTCCAGGGAACTCTTCAGTGGGCCAGCCAATAAGGAATGACAGAAGTTTTCTCTGGTTTGTCTGTGTTGTTGGTCCCAGTGTCCTGCTCCCTATGCCTGGGGTAGGATCATACAATCTGGTCTTTGTCCTTAGACTACAAATACTAAAAGCTTTCTCCACATATTTGTAGCCTAAGGGTAAATGTTTCCATCAGTATTTTCAGGTTAGTTCCTGACCTCACCCCAGTGTCCCTAAACAGGTCTCTGCCTTTTGCCCATGGTCCGCTGTGTCATACATTGCTGGAAGTTGTTACCCTCAATTCTTCTGGGGATTCTATGGATTCAAAATCTGTTAAGAGGCTTGATTCATGAGGATTCTAAAGGAAAGTCAGGAGAGCTTAAAACAGTGTTTGGCTTCTCTCCTCCATCTTGGCTGGAATTTGCTTATTTCCAGTGTGTAAATGCTCTTATGGAAAAATTTAACAGTTGGCTCTCCTGAGTCCATATAAGCAGGATCTAGCTAGCTTACTTTAGAGTTTTTATACCTTCTACTCAATGACTATAAAATTAGAAATAATAGAACAACAGAAACTGCCCCTTTATCCTAGCATTCCATATCACCTCCTGGCTGAAAATTACTTTCACAACTTTATTAACATTATGCTTACTTATACATTCTACATTCAAATTTAATTTAGCTGGCAAAATCAAATCTAACTTTATTTACTCCAAAAATTTGGAGACACCATTTGATCAAAGCAAAAACAAACAAAGAATAATTAATCTTAGTTTTGTCCCCATTCATTTGTAACAATTTCATTAAATAATATGAAAGTATGAGACTTATTGTGGTATTTGTGTTTGGATGTTCAGGAAACCCACATAACTTGCCAGGGTCAAGCAAAAACATCTTTAATTAACTGTAGCAATGCTGAAATATAAAAATGCAAAGCTACATAACACATTCTGAAATTTGTACACTCTGACTTAGTTTTTAACAAACATGAACTGTAGTGGGAAAAACTATTTTTCCCAGGACTCACCTATGGAAGAACTCTCCAACTCTTGGAGAACAAGGGTTTCATTGAGGAAGTAGCAATAATAACCAAAATTACTGCAGGGAGTTATCTTAAGAATCTGAGAAGGGAGTCTATAAAGAGGGATGTGTGGTTAGTTTGAAAAGGTGACCTAGAGACATATTTGTTTTTTTCCCCTTCTATTCCTCTCCTTAATCCTGCTCTATTGAGTGATTGCCAGTCTCTCTTCAATTCAATAAGCTTCCTGACAGTCAGGATCTTTAAATTTTTCTTGACAGAATCTTCCTCTCTGGTGGACCCCAACATAGTATTCCCTGGATGCCATTTAGCCTTCTGTATAGAAAATTTTGGACTGGAGTGTGACACTATTATGTCTTGAAGAAGCAAACAAAATCAGAGGAAATATAGTACATACTGAAATGAGAGCCAAAGGTGAGATAATCATTTGAAATATATATTCCATTGCCCACACAGCTGGGCTTGATGGGCTCATTTTGTAAATATGCTTTCTTATTTTCTCAGTATCAGTTAGTTTACTTGGATGGATTAGAGAATTTGAAAATTGCTCTTCCTAATGTCATGGTAAGTTTATACAATGAATATCCTAAAAAGTCATGAGGGAGTCACACCAAATCCCTCTTCTTTTAATGGGAGCCAGGTGATGATTAATGCATTGGCATCCCTATACCAGCCTGGGAATTTGCATACTGATTTGGTAGTGTTCTCCTTTAAAATGCCAAATCATAAGGGCACATCAACACTAAAGGTACAGTAAGATTCAACAGACTAGCTTTTACTTTCTCTATAGAGTCAAAAAAGTTGGCTTAAGTCAATTTGACATCATCATCATCAAACACTTAAGCAGAATTTTTGAAGCAACTGTCAGAGGAGCATATAAATAGTTTGCTTTATTTCCATTTTCACAGCTAAGAAATTAATGAGAGAGAGAGATAAAAGAATTATGTAAACACTGATGAAGGGGTAGGGTGGCTAGATGGCGCAGTGGATAGAGCATGGGCCCTGAACTCAGGAGTACCTGAGTTCAAATCTGGCCTCAGACACTTAATAACTACCTAGCTGTGTGGCCTTGGGCAAGCCACATAACCCCATTTGCCTTGCAAAAAAAAAAAAAACCTAAAAAAAACCAATGATCAAGTAGGCCTATATATTAGATAAGGCATAAATTAGGAATTAAATTAAATCTCCCCCTCAAAAAATAATGTAATTAGAGCAACAAGATATTTTATATATAGTAGTTTTTTAGAGATAAGGAAGGTAAGATGCTGAGAAGTTGGATGATTTATATGGATTCATATAGCTAGTCAGGAGTATGAATAGGGTGCCAACCAAAGTCATCTGATTACAAGTTCTACAGATTTTTCATTGTAACATATAGAATTCCATCTTATAAGGAGCTTTAAAGGAAAAAAAAAACATGATTCTTAAAATAAATCAGCATAAAACAGCAGTAATAGCACTGAAAGAGGAAGATGAATAGTGCCATAACACTTAAAAGATTTCTGCCAAAACATTCAAATAAGAAATTCTAATTCACTAAGCAATGTCTGCTATTCATAATATTTTTCAGTTGTATACCCAGAAACAGGGAAAATTCATTTGTATTTGCATGTGTGAATGGCTGTGTGTGTATGTACTTGTGCATATGTGTGTGTGTGTGCACATGAGTATGTGTGTGTGCGTGTGTGTGTGTGTGTGTGTGTGTGTAAGTACAACAGCAAGTGAATGGACAAAAAACTGAATTAGGATTTGAAGAAGAGAAGGGCTTGATTTATCTGTGGAAAATTTCTCAAGGGTTTCTCCATAAGTCAAAAGCCTATCTTTTTTTAGCATCAATATTCCTTCAATGACAACAAACTTTGGAATGTTATAAGACTCTGAAGACTTAAATTGTAGGTTTACCTAAAGGAAAACTGAGAAGCACATTTTATATAGAAAAAGGCTTCAACATATAGGAGAAATATAGAAGGAACAATATAAAGGATATCAGCACAGATATATGAGCAGAGAAGGAGATAAGTAAGTCATGTGAAGAAGTGGTGTCAAACTCAAATAAAAATGGTGGCAACTAATCCATACAGAAGGATACTTGAAAGCCACATATTGGCTAAGAAAACCCCATATTAATATTATCTCTGTTCTATTGTATTTGTATCTATCTTGCTAAATTTGGTTCAGGCCTACAAAGACCAATGGTATGAGAATTTAATTCTTCTGATGTAGAAACTGCAAAGGAAAAACAATAAATCATTCAAGTATTTCATTTATATTTTCAGTGTGTGGTTATATCTGTATTTATACACAATATGCATATGCACATTATATACATTGTATTAATACACACATATAATCTTTCATATGGTGGAGGGATCTCATCTGGAAGATTTGAGGGAGTATATGAAAAAGAGATACATAAGATATAAAGGTGTGGAAATTTTATCACTGGACCCCTTAGAGGATAGATCCACATCTGTGAGATCTGGTTAATTATTAGAGACAAAGGGAAGTCATTAATGTTTTGAGTTAAAGAGTGATAAGAGAAGACAATTTCATTAAGAAGATTATTTGGTCAACTGATGATTGTCTTGATCTTTCTAATGCTTTGAATAGCTCAGTCATTCAGAATTGATTATCATATAATGTTGTTTTTATTGTATGCAATGTTTTCCTGGCTCTGCTTATTTCACTTTGTTAAAAACTCATGCAGGGGCAGCTAGGTGGCACAGTGGATAAAGCACCAGTCAGGAGTACCTCGGTTCAAATCTGGTCTCAAACACTTAATAATTACCTAGCTGTGTGGCCTTGGACAAGCCACTTAACCCCATTTGCCTTGCAAAAAACTTAAAAAAAATACCTCATGCAAATATTTCTCTTTCTCATTCTTTCTATAGCATAATAATATAAATCAAAATAAAATACCATAATTTGTTTGATCATTCCCCAGTTGATGGATATTAATTAAATTTCCAATTTTTCTTTTTTCTTTGATCTTTTTTCCTTTGTTTGATTTCTTTGGGATACAGACCTAGTAAAGTCTTTGTTGGTCAGGAAGTTAGTACAGTTTTATACAGCTCTTTTTACATAATTCAAAATTTGTTTCCAGAATAATTGCATCAATCCAAAAATCCACTAACTGTGCATTATTCTCCCATTCTCCCATTCCATTTAACAATTGTCATTTTCCATCTCTATTACAGATGTGAGGTTATACTTCAGATGTTTTTTCAGAGTTTTTTTTGAACTTGAATTTCTCAAATAGAGATTTTGTGATTATATGACTATATTTAGAATTGATTTCTTCATTAATTGCCCATTAATATCCTTTGATTATTGATCAGTTGGGAAATGACATGGATTCTTATTTCATGAGTACTATGTACCTTTGAAAATTTATCAAAGACAATTGCTGTAAAAATTATGCTTTCATTCTAATTTTGTTACATTGGATTTGTAAAATTTTGATATAATCAAAATCACCAATTTTATATGTTGTAATGATATATCTTATCCAATCATAATTTCTCCCCTTAGTCAGAAAAGTTATAAGTTGTTCTTCTAATTTTTTTATGGTATCACTTTTTTGTCTAAATTAAGGACCCAATTTGAACTTATACCTTGGCATACTGTGAAAGATATTCACCTATACCTAGTTTCTGCTATTATCGTTTTCTAATTTTCCAAGCAGTTTTTAAACATTTATTTAATTTAATTCATTTTTCTCTGCTTGCAAGTAAAAACAATTTTAAGTCAATTAATATTGTATACACAGATATGTGGCAAACATTTTTATAGATTAGGGATTTTCAGTATGAGTAATTAGGATCAAGGGAAAAATACATAAAAGATACTTTTTTTAAGTATATGTAATATTCATAAGATTCTGAAGGATTTTGCTTTGTTTTGTTTTTTTCCCTCTGAATGGGGATAGCATTCTTCTTAGTTGGTCCAATAGCATTTTCTAGCTCTCTGAACTGCTGAGAATAGCTATATCTGTCAGGATTGATGATCTCACAACGTTATACATTGTTCCGTGGTTCTGCTCCCTATACTTAGCATCGGATCCTGTGATGCATTCCATGCTTCTTTAGAATCCTAACATTTAATGTTCCATACACAATAATAGTATTCCATAGTATTCATGTACCATATCTTGTTCAACCATTCTACAATTGATGGACATCCCCTTAATTTCCAATTCTTTGCCACTACAAAAAGAGCTACTATAAATATTTTGGAATATTTGGGACTTTTCCTATTTTGATGCCTTCTTCTCAATATAGGCCAAGAATTGGAGCTGCTCAGTCAAAGGGTATGAATAGCTATTTTTTTTTTGGAAGGCAAATGGCTTGCTCAAGGCCACACGGCTAGGTAATTATTAAGTGTCTGAGGCCAGATTTGAATTCAGATACTCCTGATTCCAGGACTGGTGCTCTACCCACTATGCAACCTAGCTGCCTGGTATAAATAGTTTTATTGCTCTTTGGTCATAATTCCATATTGCTCTCCAGATTGGTTGGATCAGTTCATGACTCCACCAGCAATGCATTAATGTGCAATCCTCTCATAACCTCTCCAACATTGATCATTTTCCCTTTTCCTTATCTTAGTCAATCTGATAGATACGAGGTGATACATCAGATTTGTTTTAATTTGAATTCTCTAATCAATATTGATTTAGAGCATGTTTCCATTAGATTATATATAGCTTTAATTTCTTCATTTGAAAACTGTCTGTTCATATCCTTTGGCCATTTATCAATTGGGGAATGACTTGCAATAATAAGAATTTGATCCAGTTCTCTATTTATTTTAATAATGAGACATATATCAGAACTACTAGTTGTTAAAATTGTTTCCCAGCTTTCTGCTTTCCTTCTAATTTTGGCAGCATTGATATTATTAGTTGGTAAAATACATTTCTATACTCATTTGAGGAAGTATGTCATTCCCTCTGAAAGGTAAGGGTTCCTCACTGTCCCTCAATTCCCCCCTCTTCCATTTCACAGTAAAAGATTTTTCTTGCCTCTTTTACATGAAGTAATTTGTCCTATTTTACACTCTACTTTCCCTTTTTCCAGCATTTCGTTGATATTTCATTTTTTCAAGTATTTCATTGATATTTTGTCCTTGATTCATTGATATTTTGATCAATAGTCAAAGGATATTAACTCTGTCCTCTCACTTCTTTAATACCCTTTCATATTTAACTCACACCTGTGCCCTTGATCCATACATACTCCTAAAAACTAGCCTGATAATGAGTCATTGGTATCATCTCCCCATGCAGAAATAAAATGTTCAACACCATTAAGTTTTTTTATGATTTCCCTTTCCTATAAACCATTTTATGCTTCACTGGAAAGTTTGAAAGTCCCCTATTTCTTTGAATGATTATATTTTTTCCATTAAAAAACATGCTCAATTTTGCTGGATAATTAGTTCTTGACTGTAATCTAAGCTCTTGTGCCTTATAGACTATCATATTCCCAACCCTACAATGCTTTAATATAGAAGATGCTAAATATAGTGTTATCCTGGCTGTGCTACCATTATATTCAAATTATTTCTTTCTGACAGCTTGCAAGAGTGTTTCCTTGACCTGGGAGCTCTGTAATTTGTCTATAATGTCCCTGGGAGTTTAGATTTTGGGATCTATTTCAGGAGATGATCAGTGGATTCTTTCAATTTCTATTTTACCCTCTAGTTCCTGAATATAAGCATAGATTCCCTCATAATTTCTTGAAAGATTATGTCTTTTTTCTTTTTTTTGATCAAAATTTTCAGAAATGTTCAATAATTTTTAAATTATCTCTACTGGATATATTTTTAATATCAGTTTTTTAATGAGATATTTCACATTGTCTTCTTTGTTTTATTGTTCTTGATTTCTTGTAAATTTTTGGTTTTTGTATTTGCTCAATTTGAATATTTAAGGAATTAATTTCTTCAGTGAGCTTTTGAACCTCCTTTTCCATTCTGCCAATTCTTCATATTAAGAATTTTTTTCAGTGAACTTTTGTTCGACTTTTTTTCCCATTTGACCAGTTCTGCTTTTTAAGGCAATTTTCTCTTCATTTGAATTTTGTATCTCTTATCATTTGGCCTAGTCTAGTTTTTAATGTGTAATTTTCTTCAGTATTTTTTTCCATCTACTTTAACAAACAGCTTACTCCTTGTTCACGATTATCTTGTATTACTCTCATTTCTCTTCCCACTTATTCTTCTCCTATTTTAAAATGATTTTCAAATTCTTTTGAAGCTCCTTCATGCCCTAAGAGTAATTCATATCTTTACAGGCATTTGAACTTTTCCTGATTATGTGCTTTTATAACCTTTATGACCATAGTAACTTTCTCAGGTCAGAGTATTGCTTTGTTTTATTTTGTTTTTCTGCTTGTTCACATTCCAAGCCTATGACTTAATTTATTTATTTTTTTTCTCTGCTAAAGCAAATTGTGAAACTGGCTCTGTCATTCATGTTGGGGTTTTCTTCACTTTTTTTTTCAGTTCTTCTAGGGACCTGTAAGTTTTCAGTTTTCCAAGATGCTATGATCTATGGAGATATTTCCATTGCTTTTATCAAATATCCTAGCAGTTCTTATTCCCAAATTTGGGTCATTGGGATTATCAGACTACATCAGACTATAGATTACTAGGTCTTGTGAACATACTCAATTCCATTTATCCACAAACTCTATATTTTAGCCAGTTGCAAATTCTCTTGATCATTGCCACTTTATAATACAACTTAAGATCTGGAAAAGTTAAATCACATTCATTTACTTTTTTCCCATTATTTCTCTTGATAAACTTGATATTTTATTCTTCACATTATTTTAAAATTATTTTTCCTAGCTCTATGAAATATTTTTTGTAGTTTAATTGGCATAGTAAGTTAATTTAGGTAGAATTGTAGTTTTTAATTTTATTGGTTTGACCAATTCATAAACTATTGATTATTTTGAGGATGTTTAGATATGATTTCATTTGTGTGAAATGAATTGTGTTCATATAGTTCCTGAGTTTGTCTTGGTAGTTATATTCTCTCTTTTTAAAACTGAATTTATTGATTTATTTTCATCCATATGCACAGGCATATTTTCACAGGGAACAGTAAAGTTAGGATTTTACATACATGTTTTGATAAAAATGTTTACAAATTAATTTCTAGAATGAGGAATTAGATTTAAGGGAAAGAGATACTTAAAAGATAATTGTTATGAAGTTCATCAGATTTGGAAGGGTTGTTTTTTGTATGTGTTTTGTTTTGTTTTTCTTTCTCTGGATGGGGATTAACATAGTCCAATGCACTTGTTCTAGCTCTCCTGACTGACAGGAGGAGCTTCTTCCATCAGGTTGTTCATCTCATAATGTTGATGTGTACATTGTTCTCTTGATGCTATTCTCTTTGCTCACCATCAGATGTCATAAGTCATTTCACGATTCTATAGTCTACACATTTATGGTGTCTTATAGAACAATAGTATACATGTACCATAACTGGTTTAGCCATTCTACAATTGATCTTCATCCCCTCAAGTTTCCAATTCTTTGCCACTATTTTGTAGCTGCTATGAATATTTTGGAATATGTAGGAGTTTTCTCATTTTTTTATTTCTTCTGGATATAGACCTAGAATTGGAATTGCTGGATCAAAGTATGAACAGTTTTATTGCTCTTTGGGCATAGTTCCATATTGCTCTCCAGAAAGTTTGGATCTGTTCACAACTCCAACAGCAATGTATCTCTGTCCCAATCCTCCCACAACCTCTCCAACATTAATTATCTTCCCTTTTTCTCATCTTGGCTAATCTAATAGGTGTGAGATATTTTTTCATATGATTATATATATATCTTTAATTTCTTCATTTAAAAGGTATCTGTTCATATCCTTTGGTCATTTATCAATTGGGGAATGAATTGTGATCTTAAACATTTTTTGCAGCTCTCTCCATATTTTAAAAATGAGACTTTTATCAGAACTCCCGCTTGTGAAGATTTTTCCCAGATTCCTGCTTTGCTTCTAATTTTCACAGAATTGATTTTATTAGTGAAAAACTTTTTTTAGTTTATTACAGTCAAAAGCATTCATTTTTTCAATTTATACTGTGGTATCATTCTTGTTTGGTCATAAATTTATCCTATTTCCATAGATCAGAGAGATAGAGTATTTTTTGATCTATTAATTTATCTATGGTATTGCTCTTTATGTCCAGATCCTTTACCCATTTTGAATTTATTTTGCTATAGGGTGTGAGATGTTGATTTATGCCTAGTTTTTACCACACTATTTTCCAGTTTTCCCAACAATTTTTTTTCACATAGCGAATTCTTATTCCAGAAAATGATATCTTTGGATTTGTCAAATAATAAATTGCTCTAGTCATTTACTGAAGTTTCTTTTGAACCTGTCCTAATCCACTGATCCATTACTCTATTTCTGTTTTGTTTTGTTTTGTTTTTTGTTTTTAGTTTTTGAAAGGCAATGGAGTTAAGTGGCTTTCCCAAAGCCACGTGGCTAGGTACTTATTAGGTGTCTGAGTCCAAATTTGAACTCAGGTACTCCTGACTGCAAGGCCAGTGCTCTATCCACTGTGCCACCTAGCCACCCCTATTATTCTATTTCTTAAATAATACCAGGCATTTTTGATGACTGCAGCTTGATGGTGTATACTTTTAGATCTAGTGGAGCTAGGCCACCTTCCTTTTCATTTTTTTTTCCATCAATTCCCTTGCAATTCTTAAAAAGCTCAATAATGTAGTTATTTGGTAGTTTGATCAGTATTGTACTGAATAAGTAATTTAATTTGAATAGGATTGCCATTTTATTAGCTCAACCCAAACATGAGAATTTGATACTTTTCCATTTATTTATATCTGACTTAATTTGGGTGAGGAGTGCTTTATAATTGTGCTGATACCGTTTCTGGGTTTGTCTTGGGAGATAGATTCCCAAGTAATTAATATTGTCCAAATGGAATTTCTCTTTCTATCTCTTGCTCTTGGGCTTTGCTGTTCATATATAAGCATACGGATAATTTATGTGAGTTTATTTCATATCCTGCTTCTTTCCTGAATTTGTTAATTGCATCAAGTTTTTTAGATCCTTTTCTCTGGTTCTCTAAGTTCTCATCATATCATCTGCAAAGAATTAAAGTTTTGCTTCCTCATTATCAGTTCTGATTCCTTCAATTTCTTTTTCTTCTCTTATTGCTACTGCTAGAATTTCTAATGCTATATATTGAATAATAATGGTGATTATGGGCACCCTTGTTTCAGCCCTGATTTTATTGGAGGTAGATATATATTCTTTTATTTTTAGTTTTTTTTTTTGAAAGGCAGTGGTGGCTTGCCCAAGGCCACACAGCTAGGTAATTATTAAGTGTCTAAGGCTGGATTTTAACTCAGGTACTCCTGACTCCAGGGCCGGTGCTTTATCTACTGCACCACCTAGCCACCCCAGAGGTAGATACATTCTGAAGTATTTTATATTATTAAAATAAATTTTAATGCACTTTCACTTTCTAGCTCTTACTTTTGAATTCTGTTGGATACACACACAGACACACACACACAGACACATATATATATATATATATATATATATATATATATATATATATATATATATACTGATCATTTGTGGGGATTCATTTTATGTCCTGAAATTTTGAATTTTGACAAACTATTTAACTATTTTAACTAGTTTTTTTTGTTTCTTTAGTATTCTAAAAGAATAATGTCATAGGGCAGCTGGAGTTAGGTCTTGCAAAAAAAAACCTCAAAAAAAAGAATACTGTCATATCATGTATATAGTAAAATAGGTTCATTTCCTCCTTTCTATAATAATTCCTTCAATTTATTTTTTCTTTTCTTATTTCTATATCTAAGGTATCTAATTCAATATTGAATTACGGTGATGGTAAAGGACATTCTTGATTCAGTCAATCTTATTGGAAAGGTTTCTAGTTAATTCTCTCTTTAATAAAGCTTGTTGATAAATTAGATCAGTGCAACTTATGGATTTGAAGAAAGCACCATAAATATGAGGGTTTGCCACATACATTTTTGCAACATATAATTTTTGTTGTTTTCTTACTGATATGATCAATGGTGCTTATTGCTTTCTTAATATTGAAACAGTCATTCATTGCTTTTATAAAATCTCATTTAATACTAATGTATGCTGTTTTGAAATATTGATGTAATCTAGTTGCTAATATTTCATTTAAAATTTTTGCAAAAATATACATTTAGGGAAATTAATTTGTTGTTTTCTTTACCTGTTTTTTTCCCTTTCTGGTTTAGGTATGAGGCCTATATTTTTGTCATAGGAAGAATTGGGTTGGAATTCTTTTCTTATTTTTCCAAAAGGTTGAAATTTATTATTCTTTACATTTTTGTCAAAAAACTTTATAAATCCATCTCATCATGTAGGTTTTTTTCCTTAGGAGGTTCATTGATGACCTGTAAATTAAATTGGTATAAGAGTTCTATTTTCTCTTCTATTAATCTTTCATTTTATATTTTTGTAAATATTTTTTTCCATTTCACTTGGATTGTAAGATGGGCCAAATAACTTCAAATAATTGTTTAAATTTTCTTTTCATTGGTAGCAAATTCACTCTTTTTAGTTTTATGCTAGTAGATTGATTTTCTTCTGATTTTTAAAAGTTAGATTATCCAATGATTTATCTCATTTATTGTTTATTTTAAATAAAAGCAGCTTCTAGTTTTATTTTTTATTTCAATTGTTTTCATGCTTTTAAGTGTATTAAACTCTCTTGATTTTCAGGATTTCCAACTTAGTGTTTAATTAAGAATTTTTAATGTATTATTCTCCTAGATAAATTTTTAGCTTCATTCCACATTCATTTATCTTTTCCTTCTTTATTTTATTGATGGATGTATTTATTTATTTAAATTTTCCCCTGAGTGAGAACATTCTTTAAATATAAACTTTAGAAGAATTTTTATCTTCTGCTTCAGTCAGATAGGTAGAAATCATCAAGGGTACTAATGAGTCGGTATCAAGAATGATGTGTCCTAGCATGCTGATGCAATTGCTAATAATGAGATTCATGGGGTCAGGAAAGTATTTAAGTCTTCCAATAAAAACGGGAATGAAGAAATGGATGGCTTGGGAACTTTCTATAATTAACCTTCAATTTTCAGAGTTAATTGGATGTAGAAGTTGAGGCAATTGTGCGAATGTCTATATCAGTGAAGTCACATATACTTTCAAGTATTCAATTATTAAACATTGTTACTCTTATTAATATCATTATAATTATTTACCTTAACTTTCAGTGATGCTATGATTTGAAATAAATGTATGTTTAGATAGATAAATATGTTTCTCAGTCATATTTTTCAGTCTTGGCTGATTCTTCTTGATACCATTTGGGGTATTCTTTTTTTTTTCTATTTTTTGCAAGGCAATGGGGTTAAGTGGTTTGCCTAAAACCAAACAGCTAGGTAATTATTAAATTTCTGAGGCCAAATTTGAGCTCAGGTACTACTGACTCCAGGGCTGGTGCTCCATCCACTGTGCACCTAGCCATCCATTTGGGGGTATTCTTTTTTTTTATTTTAGATTTTTCAAGGCAATATGGTTAAGTGGCTTGCCTGAGGCCACATGGCTAGGTACATTTGGGGTATTCTTGACAGAGATACTGGCATGGTTTGCCATTTCTTTCTCTGACTCATTTCCCAGATGAGGCAATTGAGGTGAACAGGTTAAGTGACTTGCTTAGAGTCACACGAATATTAAATACCTGTGACCAGATTTGATCCCAGGAAGATGAATCCTCCTGATTCCAAGTCTAGTATTCTAATCACTGAAATACCTAACTGCCCATATAAATAGATAAAAACCTATATGAAATTACAGATATAAGTTTTTTCTCTGATAACTGAGGTTTTTAGTTATCCTTAACCTTACATAAGAATTTTGCATTTAAAGTGCTTTATAAGCTGTAAAGTTCCATATATGTGTGTTAATATTACATATCACTGTTAGTAGAGTAGGAGAAAAAAAGTTGTCTCATTAACAGTAGCCTTTCCATGGTGTTTTTTTTTCCCCTTATAATTAGGCAAAATGTCATCTTAAATTAAACACTTTGATTTCCTAGAATGTTCTTATATTTTGTACTTATAAGAAGAGAACTATATTAATTTATGTTCTCCCCCTGAAACTACTGTGTTATGAATCCTCTTGTCTTTAAAGAATGATAACAATTTTAATAGAGAAGTGTTCATCTTTTGTACACTTTAAGATTTCTATTTCTGAGCCTACTTTTTCCCCCATTTAAAAAAAAAATAATTCTCAAAATTAATCTGAGGAATTGTTTTGCATCCTAATTTATCTGAGAGTCTTTATTATAAAGTCAGTTAGCATATTTATTTAAGAACTATGGGAACAGTATTATTCCTGGGGCTCTATCTGCATATTACCCAGATTGGAAAACTCCAGGTCTTGTCTGACTTTTTCGTTTTCCTTGCCCATATTCATGTATTTGTCCAAGTTTTGTTAATTCTACTTCCAGAATATCACCTTATATCATATTATGTTCTATATTCTTACCACTACTGCTACCTCCTTCACAATCATCAAATAACACAATTGTGCGTATGTCTCCTGACTGGTCTCCCTGCCCTGCCTCTGCTCCTTTTCATTTCTTCATAAACCAATATTTCAAAACATTGCTGAATATGTGGTCTCCTCAAAAGAGATGCCAACTTCAGCAATTTGTCCTCTTCACCTTTTTCAGCTTGCACATTCTTTATCATCTAAAGGAAGCATAGTATGCAATAAATTTTTCTGGTTATAAAAAAGGAGAACTGTCTTTAAGTTCCAGAAGTTTATTAAAAAAACGATTATTGGTATGCCACTTCTCCTCCCTGCACCTAAATTTTCTCAGCTGTTAAATTGCAGATGTTGGATCTCTAAGTTCCTTTACAAATCTGATTCAATGATATTGTGATTTTTCAGAACCTACCTCTCCTCATTGTGCATCTCTTCATTGGAATTGGGATCATTTGAAATTTTGATTCTTGAATGATCTTAATGTTTCATAATTATTAGGATATATAATATAATCAACAAATTTAGAATCAAAACAATTGTTTTTACATAAGGAATCTTTTTTTTGAATAAAAGACCATTGCAAGGGATCAAATATATTTCATATTCCTTCCATTTGTTTCTTATTCATTTCAGGGCAGAGACCCTCATTCCTCTGCAGAGTTAGTCCAAAAAGTATCCACTAAAAATTCTTTACACAGCTGCCCAAATAAAGAACTTCATGTACAAGTCCCACAAAAACATGTCAGTCCTCTACTCAAAAAGCATTCATAACAGTCTTCTCATTGCTTCTAGGACAAAATTCAAACTTCTTGTCTTGACATTTATAGCCTTTTAAAATCTGGATCCAAATTAACCTTTTTTTGCAGTTTTATTTCCAATCACTGACTTTTATTCTCATTTTTTTACTGACCTACAATATGTGCCATCTATTCCATGGAATTTTTCTTTTTATCCTCAATGAAATTTTCTGTGGTTCCATCTTGTATCATGCTTATTCATGTACATTAAATTTCCAAATATTAAAAGGAAAACAGCAATAACAACAGCTCCTGGAGGGTCAGGGTTGTTATTTTTATGTTTTCATCGTGGAGTAAAGGTACACCCTTCAGAAATTTATTGTAATGTGAGATATTACATATGTCTAAACCTTAGACTAAATTTAGCAGTTTAAGAATGAGAGATTGCAAGCATGTGGAGGATATCCCTATAGGGAGAGAGGAATAAATTTCATTCTCCTCTCCCTTCCCAATGTGAGTTACTGGGAGTTACTAAATAAGTAGGAGATAATTTCTCCAATAAGAAATACAGGCCATCCTTCCAGATAAACACAGATTCATTAAAACAGCCACCCAAAGGAGGAAGAAACAGCAGTCAATGACCAATATCCAAAGAGAATAGTATCTCAGCCTATAGAGAAGAGTAGATCTAAAAAGGACTCTAGTCACTCAGGAGAACATTTCATGCATTGTATTTGCCACATGCATAATTTTTATGTCTCTCTATTACTGTATTCTATCATTGAGTTCAATTTTACCAAATGCACTGCATGTATTTCTGAAAGATACAGTACCCATTCTTGGTTTTGAGGGGTTAGTAACCATTCTTATTAACATTATCTTATTAAGTGTGTTTTCTATGAGCTAATTGAATCTACTGGAGATTCTGAGTACATGCTTTGAAGGATACCAGTGGATGCTTATGATTAAAACAGTCTTAGGATTTCAGTCTCAAAGAGTTACGCCCCTGGAACTAGAGTAAGTAGTCACTAATCTGGGGACTCAGCTTGTAAATAAGAATATGTTTGTTAAACACTTCACAGCTAGGTCATTGTGCTAAGGAGGGCCACAGCAGGATGATCAGTTTATTTTGATCAGATATACATTTTATATATATATATATATATATATATATATATATATATATATATACATATATACATATATATACATATATATATGTACAAACATACATGTGTGTGAATATATGTATATATAATCATGCTGTAATGTTATCATTCTAGGGGATACAATAATAACTGATCCTAGAAACACTGAAAGATAGCTCAGTTAAATATGGATAATGTGAACATTAACCCAGTTCTCTTATTCCTGCAGAGAGCATTGACCTAGGAAAGAGCTAATCCAAACAGCTAAATAGAGGTGAATTGGGCATTAAACTTATATTATGTTTATTTATTTTTGCTTTTTCCTCCATTTTTGAATGTTATTTATTTTTAATTAAATGCAAAGACAGTTTTCAGCATTTTTTTTCTGTAAGTTTTTGAGTTCCAGATTTCATCCCTCCCTCCCTTCTCATGACAGCAAGTAATCTGATATAGGTTATACATGTTCAATCATGCTTAACACATTTCCATATTAATCATGTCATAAAAGAAAAAAACTAAAGTAAAAAATACTTAAGAAAAAGAAAAGAAAAAAATTTTAAAGTGAAAATATTAAGCTTTAGTCTGCATTCAGATATTGAATGACATTTTCATCAGATCATTTAGAATTGTTAGAAAATTATTTTATAATTGATCATCATACAATGTTGCTGTTAATGCGCAAAATATTCTTCTGGTTCTGATCCTTTCACTCAGCACAAGTTCTTGCAAGTCTTTCCAGGATTTCTGGAGTTCTGAAGACCACCCACTTATGAGTTTTTATAGAACAATAGTACTCCATCATATAAATATACCATAATTTTCAAAGTTATTTCCCAATTTATGGGTCTCTCTTTAATTTTGAGATGTTTACCTCTACAAACATTGGAAATAATGTCTTTGGGGGGTCAGGGGGAGGGAAGCAAGATTAGGGAAAAAATTCAAAATAAATAAAACATTTTAAAAAAATACTGCCTGGCAATGGTTAGGAAATAGAGTAATGGATCAGTGAATTAAGATAGCTTCAAAAGAAAGAGTAGCAAATGACTACAGGAATCTACTGTTCACCAAACTTAAAGACATTAGTTTCTGGGATAAGAACTCACTATTTGACAAAACTGTTAGGAAAACTGAAAAATAGTGTGGTAAAACCTAAGCATAGACCCATATCTCACATCCTATACAAAAATAAGATGAAAAGGGGCACAGGATTTAGAAATAAAGGGAAACACCATAGATAAATTAATTGACCATGAAATACTCTCTTTCATATCTATGGAGAAAATGCTCCCAATCATTACTGATTAGAGAAATGCAAATTAAAACTACTCTGAGTTATCACCTCACATCTATCAGATTGGCTAAGATGAGAAAAAAGGAAAATCATCAATGTTGGAGAGGTTGTGGGAGGATTTGGATATTAATGCATTGCTGGTGGAATTGTGAACTGAACCACCCTTTCTGGAGAACAATAGGGAACTATGCCTGAGTTGCAATAAAGCAGTTCTTATCCATTGGCTGAGTAATTCCAATTCTAGGCCTATATATCCAGAAGAAATCATAAAAAATGGGAAAAGTCCCACATGATCCAAAATATTCATAGCAGCTCTTTTTGTGAAAGCAAAGAACTGGAAATTGAGGGTTTCCCATCAAAAGGAGAATGGTTAAACAAGTTATAGTACTTGAATATTATGGAATACTATTGCTCTATAAGAAACCATAAATGGTTGAACTCTAGACAAGCATGGAATGACTTATGGGATCTGATGCTGAGCAAAGGGTGCAGAACCAAGAGAACAATGTACACATTAACAAAATCATTGTGAGATGGTCAATCCTGATGGAAACAGTTCTTCCCATCACTTCAGAGAGCTAGGACAGCCATATAAGCTTAGTTATAGACAACGCTAACCCCCTCCAGAGGAAGAAAAAAAAAAGGAAAGCAAAACAAAAATCCTTTAGTACCTGATGAACACTACATTTGCTTTTTAAAAACATATCTCTTGTATTTCTTTACCTTAATCTTAATAGAATTGAAACTTTCCATATTTATAGAAATATCTCTGGAAACAGCTTGACAAATATCACAAGAGGATTTCAACAATGTGTCCTTCAACTTGAAGCAGAGTCATTCTTTTAAAAAGAGTTGAAAATAGGTCATAGGTTGGGAAAATAAGTAAATAACAGAAAAATAAATCTTACCCCAGGAAATTATTGATCAAAACCCCAAACCAGGAGATTACAAAGTCAAGCCTCCTACATCCAAAGCCTCATAGAAAATTATGAACAGGAGGGGTGGAGCCAAGATGACAATATGAGAACAGCTTTTCCTACTAACTCTCTCCAAAGTAGTTCAAAAACCTTAAAATTATGACTAACTAAATGTTCAAGAGAGAGAACCCACAGAAAGATTCAGTGAGGCATTTCTCCAACCCAAGTTAACTTTGAAGACAAAAGGAAGGATTTATTGCATGGGCTTGGAGAGGGCACCAATGCAACTAGGATGACCACACTGGAGGAATGGAATTCCAATCCACCAGGAAAATCCCATGGAGTTGCTGGGTCCTTGGGAACACCAGCTACTGGCAGCAGAATCTGCTTCCTGACCTAACAACCCAGTGAGCACCAAGCATAACTTGGAAGATCATCAGGGAAACCTCTGCCAGAGCAAGCATGAAATCCAAGACAGCATGTCCCTCCTACACACAGCGTATATCCCAGGAAATGGAAGCAGGCCTGCATAGTCAACCAGCAGGGAAAGACTAGCAGTTTCTTCCAGAGCTCTCAATTCACAGAAGGTAAGGGGATAGAGGGAGACTGCAGAGGTCTCTCCTCTGTCCCTGGGATAGGACTCTGGTGCTTTGCCCACATTCATATTCTGGTAATAGTCTGGGGCCGCCCCATTGCCATAGCAGAGTAGGGCCACTGTTCAAAGCTCCAGGGCAGAGGGGAAGGCTTGCAGTTATCCACAGACTAGAGCACAGGCTAGGAGAGCAGTCAGAACCTCTCTTAGGACTTGAAGGAACTGAGGTCCTTGTGGGAGGTGTCCCAATAATACTAAAAACCCTGGTAAGCACCCCCAAACTATGGCATAGGTTAGGGAAAGGAGTAAAGAGAAAAAATGCTTTGGCATAGACAATTGCTTTAGCCCCATGAAGTATCAAAACATACACTCAGAAGGTAACAAAGTCCAAGTTTCTGTATCCAAAGCATCTAAGAAAAATAGGAGTTGGGGTCACACTATAGTGGAATTCAATAAAGATTTTGAAAAATCAACTAAGAGAGGTAGAAGGAAAATTTGGAAGGGAAATGAAAGAGAAAAGGAAAATCATGAAAACTAAGTCAGCTCCTTGGTGAAGAAGATCAAAAAAAAGATGCTGAAGAAAACAACATGTGAAAAACCACTTTGGATCAAATAAAAAAAGCAATCCAAAAAGTTAATGAGAAGAAGTATATCTTAACAAGCATTGCCTTGGATATAATTATTGATTATTTCTATCATTTGCTGTTTGATCCATCCATTAATTAAGATAAAGCTATTTAATTTCTAATTCGTTCTTAGTTTATCTTTCCATGACCCTTTATTACATGGAATTTTTGTTAATCTGAGAAGGATTTATTTATTATTTCCTGCCTTTCTGCATTTGATTATAAGGTTTTTATGCCCTAGTACATAATCAATTTTGGTGAAGGTGCCATGTACTACCAAGAAAAAGCACATTCTTTTCTATCCCCATTGAATTTTCTCCAGCGTTTAATCATATCTACTTTTTCTTAGATTTCATTCACCTTCTTAACTTCCTTCTTGTTTATTTTGTTGTTAGATTTATGTGGTTATGAAAGTGGGAGATTGAGGTCTCCCAGTATTAAACTTTTACTGTCTATGTCTACTTGTAATTCACTCAGTGGTTCCGCTAGGAATCTGGATGCATAAATGTTTAATAATGATATAACTTCATTACCAATGATGCCTTTTAAGAAGATGTAGTATCTTTCTTTATCCATTTCAAAAAGATTTATTTTGCTTTTACTTTGTCTGAGATTAGGATAACTATCCCAGATTTTTTTATTTCAGCTAAGGCACAATACACACTGCTCCAAACTTCTAGTTTACCCGCTTTGTATCTCTTTGCTTCAAAAGTGTTTGTTGTAAATAACATATTGTAGGGTGGTAGGCAGAGCCAAGATGGTGGCATAAGAGCCTTTCCTAGGAGCTCTGCCCCCCAAATTTAAAAAAACTTAAAATTATGAAAAAAAATTTCGAGAGAGAGAAGCCACAGAAAGATCCAGTGTGGCAATTCTCCAGACTGAGGTAACCTGGAAGATTGTGGGAAGTCTCTGTTCCATGGGGTAGAATGGGGCTACAGCATATCTAGGAACATTGTACCCGAGTGAAGGAACTCCAACCTTTTGGGAACAGCCTATGTTGCTCCTGGATACTTGGGAGCACCAGTTCCTAGTAGCAGAAAGAGTTTAATGACCTGCCAATACAGTAAACACCAAGCAAAACTTGGAAGATTAGCATGGAAACCTTTGCCAGAGTGGTCCTCAGCATAGCTCAGTTCCCAGGAAATGGAAGCAAGCCTACAGAGTCATCCAGCAGGGAGACACCTGGCAACTGCTTCCAGAGCAATCAGCTAATGAAAGTTAAGGGGCTGGGGGGAGACTGTCTGAGGTCTCTCCTCTAATCCTGGGACAAGACTCTGGTTCTTTGTTTACACTGAGATCCTTGTCACAGTCTAGGACCCCCTAATGCCATAGAGCCGGGACCCTCCTTATAGCTCCAGGGCAGAGCAGTGTGCTTGTGATCAAAGCACAGGACAGGAGAATTGTCAGAGCTTCTCATGAGATCTTGAAGGAACTGAGGTCCTGGCAGGGGTATACCAAAAATACTCAAAAGCTCAGCAAGCACCACAAAACCAGGGCACAAACTAGGGAAACAAATAAAGAGAAAAAACAGGAACCGGACCATAGACAATTACTTTGGCCCCATGGAGGATCAAAACACACACTCAAAAGATGGCAAATTCCAAGCTTCTGTATCCAACCCATCCAAGAAATGTAGGAGTTGGGCTCAGGTTATGACAGAGCTCAAAAAATTTTTGAAAATCAAGCAATGGAGGGAGAGGAAAAATTGAGAAGACAAATGAGAGACATGTAGGAAAAACGTGATAATCAAGTCAGCAGCTTGGTGAAGGATATCCAAAAAAAAATGCTGAAGAACATAACATGTTAAAAGGAATTTGGGTCAAAAGGGGAAAAAAGCAGTCTAAAATGTTAATGAGGAGAAGAATACCTTAAAAAGCTGAATTGACCAAATGGAAAAGGAGATAATAAAGCTCTCTGAAGGAAATAACACCTTAAATGTAGAGTGGAGCTAAAGGAAGCTGATGACTGTGAGGAATCAAGAAACAATATTACAATACCAAAAGAATGAAAAACTAGAAGATTATATGAAATACCTCATTGAAAATGCAATTGATCTGGAAAACAGATCCAGGAAAAGAAATTTAAAAAATTATTGGGTTACCTGAAAGTCATGATTAGGAAAAGACCTTTGACATTTTTTAAAGAATTTTTACAGGAAAATTATCCTGATGTCCTAGATGCAGAGGGCAAAATAGAATTTGAGAGAATACACAAATCTCCTCTTGAAAGAGATCCCCCCCCAAAATAACCAACAGGAATATTATAGCCAAGTTCCAGAACCTGAAAGTCAAATAAAAAATATTGCAAACAGCCAGAAGGAAACAATTGAAATACTATTGTTCTGCAGTCAAGATTGCACAGGATTTAGCAGCATTTACATTAATGGATCATAGGGCTTAGCACATGATATTCCAGAAGGCAAAAGAGCATGGAATGCAACCAAGAATCAATTACACAGCAAAACTGAACATTCTCTTGCAGGGGAATAGGTGTACTTTCTTTTTTTTCTCACAAGACACTTTAATTTTATTTTTCAAAATAATTTCATTTCAATGATACATAAAAATGTCATTTGAGTTCCATTTCCATATTAACAGCCAGCTGTCTGTCACACTATTTATTATAGTAGTGAAAGGCCTCATATAAAATCATCTTTCTCCAGACACCTCATATTCTAAACACATATATTGTTAATGTGTTTCAGGCCAAGATAAGTGTTTTATTTATCTATCATCAGAAAACATTATTCATTCATAAGGTATACTCTTTGGTCAGGTTCAAGTTAAGCTTAATAATCAAAAGAGTCTTAGGCTAATTTATTTGCATCACAGTTTTATATGTCAAGATTCTAATGGAATGCAGGTGTGAAAACCAGTGACAATCAAAAATTATTATCTAATCATCAAATATTATACAATTGTATGTTTTATAAACAAAAAATCTTAAAAAGCAATGAATGTTTAACTCAATACTATTTATTACAATCCAAAATAGTGTTAACTAAATTATTTATTCTTTAAAATTCCATTATTTTGAGCATGAAGACAACAATTCCTAATAACATACATTCTTAACAAACACTTAAGAGATTATAAATTTCAGTAGGTACAATGCCTAAAAATGGTGTATGAACAGGTGTTTTACCCAATGCTAATGCTGTTGTACAATTAATTTTTCAGAAAACAAAAGAGAAGAAAAGTTAAAGTGGAGCTATAAAAGTACAAGTGATTAATAGTTAAAAGAACAGAAAATAAGTTTCAATAAATAGGTCAACATTTCAAAATGTCAATTTTCTTGATTAGATATCATTATTAAAAAGAAATAAATTTTTATAACCATTTGAACCATTGATTCAATGCCAGTTTCTATAAAAGATAATGCCTGTACTGTAGCCTGGCAACCAGTTTCATGGAACTTTGTTTCTTTCAATAATCAGTTATTTTCTTTGTCAGAAAAAAATGTTTTAGAAAATACCACCTGACAACTTGATTTTCTATAACTTATTCTATTAAGGTGTTTTATATTTTAGCTTAGCCACTGAAAATTTAGAAGAGCTTTAAGATAGAAGAGAAATTTACAAATAATTAGTGCAAAATAATCAGGAAGCAACTGATTTGGTTAATACTTCTGATTACATATTGAATTAAGTTTACTACACTCCAAATCAGACACAGGCATTGAAATTATTACTTTGCTTTCTAAAATAGAACTGTTATAAAATTTAACATTAGATTAAAATAGTTTTCAAAAATCTCAGCTTTATAAATAAAAAATATTTTAAGTACATAAAATGAAACATTTTTATCAAGCCTTTTTGAGAATCTTTTTATATAACTGAGAAAGAAAAATGCTATTTTGTTACAAGCTGACTATATATACTAAATTTTATGAAAATTACTTTTAGAAATAATTAGATTTCTTAACATATGTTAATTCATAGGAAAGAAGCATTTTGTTTATTCTTAAATAATGATGTTATATCCATTAAATAAGGCTTTGATGGAGTTAATACACAGCATTTGCATAATTTACTTTTCTTCTCCAATTTGCCTTCCTTCATTATTGTCTTAATATTAGGTTCTTTTTCATTTTTCTTTTCTGAGTCAACTATTTCATATTCCTCCAAGATGGCTTTTTAAATTTGCTTTGCTGTTCTTGTCAACAAAGTGTTGATACCAATATTTTCAATATTAAATGCATTGACACCAATATTGATGGCAGAATTCACTGCATTATCTGTAGCATGACTAGCATCAGGTCCATATTTGTGTTTAACAGTTATATACATATAGAAAAGATGGATTTTCAATGAAAAAATGGGGATTTCAAATGTTCCTACTGAAAAAGCCAGAGCTGAACAGAAAGTTTGATCTTCAAGTACAGGACTCATGTGAAGCATAGAGAAAGTGGATGAAAAGGGTAATTTATGAGGGATTTAATGAACTGCATGTATTCCTGCATGGGAAGATGATACCGATAATAGTCATATGAATATTCCAATTTATTAGAGCAGTTAGAAGGAGCTTTTATAGACAAAGCACAGAAGAGAATCAAATTTGAAGGCATAATATATTTTTAAAATGGAGTCAATGGGTGTAGTGTAAATATACCGGGAGAAAGGGGAAAGGAAAGGTAGAATAGACTAAGATATTTCATATAAAAGAAACAATAAATAGTTTTTTCCAATAGTATAGAAGGGGAGAAGTTAAGGGTGAATGAGGGAGCTTTCAATGTCATCTCAAATGTTTCAGAAAGGAAGCAACATACATGTTTAATAGGGCATAGAAATCTAGAAGAAAAAGGAGAGAAAGGAGATGGGGGAAAGGGGACAGGAAAGGGGAGGGGGAAATGTAGTGATAGAGGAGAGGGTAGATCATGGGAGAGGATTCTCAGATATATGCATTTTCTTTTGCACTTTTTGCAAAGTGGTGGGATTGAGTGGCGTATCAGGGGCCAAGGGGCTGGGTGGTTCCTGGGTCTCTGGGGTTGTATATAGACTTGGGGCATCTTGGCCCCAGGGCCAGTGCTTTGTCCACTGCACCACTCAGCTGCCTCACAGCACACTTTTGAAAAGGGTAAGAGAATATATAATAAATGATAGTGGCGGAGAATGGATGGAGGTAATTACAATCAGTAACAGCAACTGTGAAAAATATGGAAGTAACTTCTCTGTTGGAATTATGATAAAGAATGTGATTCACTGGAGAGACAGAACTGATAGTATGGGAATAAAGACTGAAGCACATTTTTTTTCTCTTTCTTGCACTTTATTTCTCATGAGGTTTTTTTTCTTTTTGTGGGGGGAGGGGATTATGTTTACTCTTACAACAAGATTATTATAGTAATGTATAAATAAATACAAATGTAAATAAAATAATAAAACAACAATTTAGGATTATAGTTTTTAATCCATTCTTCTATCCAGTACCATTTTATGGGATAGTTCATTCCATTGACATTTATAGTTAAGATTACTAGTTCTGTATTTTCCTCCATGGAACCTTTCCATATATATATATATATATATATATATATATATATATATATATATATATATATATATATTTCCTTTTCTCTTATTCCTCCTCACCAAAATGTTATTACCTTTCCCCTTTGAATTTTCTTTTAAAAATATAACTTTAGGTTTATTTTCACTTATATATTTCCTTCCCTTTCCCAGTCCCCACCCCAGCTTCCCTGTAGATTAAGTTTGATTCTGAAACCCAAGTGGGCATGTATCTTATTCCTTCACCGGACTAAATCTATTGAATTGAATTTACTCATCATTCACTCTAATGAATTTTTACTCATTCTTTTACTCTAAAATTACAAATCTTTGTTCCTCTTCCTTTGGGGCAATTTATCACTATTATTATTATTCTTACTAATCAGGTATCATCAATCATAGTTTGATTATTTGATTGCTTGATAAACTACTTTTGTTACAAGATCTCATTACAGATGGTTTACTTTATTGCTTGATAAGCAGCATTGACTCAAATTACATAAACTTATAATTAAAACCATTTTTTACCTTACTCCCTTTTCAAGTATCTTTCAAGTACACACAGTCCTACTCAGGAGCCAAAGTATCATCCAAAGCCATATCATTTCTTGAACTATTTCTGCCCTCCCCCTCAGGTCAATTTGTTTTACACTTTACCTCCCCCCTCCCCAAAAAGGATACTTAACACCTTGTTAAGTGACACAAGGGGGGTTAAGACAAAGCATGATCTAATTAACTGTAAGAATTTTAAAGATTTCTAATTACTGGGAGGCTCTGGAGTTCTCAACTGAGACTTTTACAAATGATTTTAAAGGGTTTTGAAAAATGAAAAATCTCAGCCAAAGGAATTCCACTGAACATTTCAGAAATGTTTCACTATTAACATGAAATCGTTGTAGAAATTCATGAAGCCTTATTTAATAGGGAATCCAGAAATGACATACATTTTAGAGACATTTTTAATGTCCAATCAGGTGTAATTTAATTATTACCTAGTCTTTTATTAATTTGGGGGGGATGACAAGAATATATATTTTTTGTGAGCTGTTTATTGATCTTTTTATTCTAGAGAGGACTTAATGATGGTTATTATACTATGGCATATTATACTGATTATACTAAAATAATCCAATAATATGTCATTGAAGGGCTGTTTAGGAACTTTAAAAAATGGAATGGTTCTCTTTCCTCCCTCTCCCCGTAGTGTTGAAACTTTCTAATACACTGTGTATATTGAAAGATATACACGATGAGAATAATTTACATGATTTTCATTTGTAAATAAGGCTTACTGCATGATTCTCCTATTGGATGTTGTATTGTACTGCTTCTGTCTAATGCCAATAGATAGCATTTATATAGTACTTTAAAATTTTTCAAATTTTCAGCTTCTCAAATATTATCTCACTTTATCATACAACAACCAGAGGTATGTACTACTCTTATTCACTTTTAACAGGGGATGGAATTGAGGCATATTAGGACTGAATGATTTGCTCAGAGTCACAGAGTTATTTAATGCAGAAGTTGGTATTTGAAGTCAAAATTTAACCATTATTTCACCTAACTGACATATCAAAATATAACCTATTGGAAGACTTAAACAGCTAGATTCTAGTTTTGTTTTCATGCATTTGCTTAACTTTGAGGACATTATGAAGCACCTTAAATTTGTAATAAAATTATACTAGTAATATTTCTGACAGATAAATCTTGAATTCAAAGTTAGCTATAAAGTTTTTTAATCTTTTTTACAGTGAACATTTTATTTTACAATTAAGGGAAAAATTGAGAGATGAAGAAAGTCACTGTCTCACGTCCTTGCAATTTACGATGCCCTTTATTAGTCAACGTGCTAAGCATCACATGATTAAAGTGAGTCAAAGGATAATGAGATACTTAAGTTAAAATTTAACATTTCTGCTTTTCTTCAGGGATTTTTCTTCAAACATAGTTATGTGATTTTAGACCTCTGCAATGAAGAGATAAAATCCAATTATACCCATATCCTTTAGGTTCATTCTCTTCAATTATATTCTTCCCTCTAATTATCCTTATGGAAATAAGGAAATAAATAAGGAAACTTTTAAGAATTAGAAGTGTTTTATCTTTCCTTTCAGGGTTGTATACAATTTGATAGTATTGACCAACTTTGTTTTTGTTTTGTTTTGTTTTTTCCATCCCCTTTTCATTTACCTTTTTTGATTATGGAATTATTGCATTCTGTATTTGGCAATTGAATTTTCCATTCAGTTTTGTGGTCATTCTGTCAGGAAATACTGGAAGTTCACTATTTCTTTAGACATTCATCTTTTTCCCTGACAGTATATGCTAACTTTTGCAGAATTAGTACATTTTGGATTATAATCCCAGGTCCTTTGCTCTTCAAAATGTGCTATTCCACTTTTTTCAGTCCTTCAATGTTGGTGCTAATAAGTCCTGTGTAAGTCTGATTGTGTTTCTTTTACATTTTAATTGTTTTGTTTTTGATACTTAAAGTATTCTCTCTTTTATTTAAGGGTTCTAGAATTTGACTATTACATCCCTTTGGAGTTGTTGTTGTTGTTGTGGGTTTTGTTATTTTTTAGGGTTTTTTTTGCAAGGCAGTAAGGTTAAGTGGCTTACCCAAGGCCACAGGGCTAGGTAATTATTAAGTGTCTGAGATGGGATTTGAACACAGGTACTCCTCACTCCAGGGCCAGTGCTTTATCCACTGTGCCACCTAGCCACCCCTAAACATCACTTTGGAGTTTTTAATTCTAGTTTTTAATCCTAATCCTAATCCTAATCCTAATTCATTCTAGAGGGCTTCTTTCAGTAGTCATATTTTTATTGTGTTCTAGTAGATTTGAACAATTTTCTTTTTTAATTTGCTTCATGAAATTTTCCAAGTTTTTTTGTTGGTCCATGCTTTCTGGCCATCTGATAATTTTAGATTGTCTCTTCTGGAGTTATATTCCAGGTCATTTGTTTTCCCTAAAAGGTACTTTACATTTTCGTTAATCATTTTAGTCTTAATTTTGTTTGATGGAATCTTGTACTCTTGTAAATTCATTGCTGTCTATTTGTGCCATTCTAATTTTAGGGGGTTATTTTCTTCAATTAGCTTTTATGTTTTCTTTTCCAATTTGTTATTTTTACTTTTAAGGGAATTGATTTCTTTGTCAACTTTTCATAATTTTCCCACGTCTTTCATTTCTTTTTTCCATTTTTCTTCTTCCTCTTTTCATTGATTTTTTAAAAATTCTTTTGTAAGCTCTTTAATGAACTTTTGTATTTGAGTCCAGTTTATAGACTGCTTTGATACTTCTTTGAGTGGTTTTTTCACTGATTTCTTCTTCAGATATGCCATTGCTGTCATCTTTGTCTGTAAAGTAGTTTTCTATAATGAGCACTCTTTTAGCTTTCTTGTTCATCTTTGTTGTTTTGGTTTTGCTCCTGTGGATTTGGCATTATAAATCCAAGTTTTTATTTTGCTGGGGCTGGGGTTTGATCTCTTGCTTGTTTTGGCCAAGATGCTGCTTATGTAGTCCAGCCCTTCTTGCCTTTGCAGAGGGATTTTTTTTTTACTCCTTTATGTCTAGGTTCTGACTTAACAATAGTTTGTTCCTGACCCAGTCCTGTCTTTTACGTATTCTTTTCAGGATTCATACCTTGTTTGGGGCTGGTGTCCTCCCTGATCACTTTCTATCTAGGTGTCAGAACCTCTGCTATTATTAAATTGTCTAGACCTGGATTGCACTGTGGCTAGAAGCCTCCTGCTGGTTTTGCCATTTTCTGTCTCCTAGACTTTACTTACTTACCCTTTTCCCATCAAGAGACAGACCTTCACTGAAGATCCTCCATGATGTCTACAGTTGAAAACTTCTTGGAATCTTCTCTTTTTCTTGGTGGGTTCTGTACTGTGAATGTCAACACAGAGGTGTCATTTGTCTTTGGTAGGGGAAAGCTCCAGGAGCTTTCCATAGCCATCTTGTCTCAACATAACTATTCTCAGCAAAACAGTGAAAAATAAAACATTCTAATGGATTTAGGGGGAAAACACTGAAAAAAAAGTTCTATCTCCAGAGCAAGAATTGAGGTCTTAAGACAGATTGAAACATACTGTTTATCATCTCTTTTCTTTTATAATATGACTAATATGAAAATAATCTGCATGACTGTCTATGGATTGCCTATACTAAATTGCTAACTTTCTCAATAAGGAGATAGGAAAGCAGAAGAGCAAAACCATAAACTATTTTTCAATGTATGTTAAAATTGTCTTCATACATAATTTGAACATCTTTTTAATAAAGAAGAAAATGAAGAAAAATTAGCAAAACCTATCCATATTTGCAAAAAATATGATTTTACATACAGTATTCCATTCACATGGAATCTCCAAAGTCTGCAAAGAGTTTCAGAGAGGAAATAATTGCTTTATTCTATTGTACATATATACTTATATATATACATATATGTATATTATGATTTTTTATAGGTAGAGATAATACATCTATGTGCATACATAAACTATACACCATGTATATATATACACACACACAAACATATATGTGTATGTATATATACTTACATTTTTATATATACATGTATACATATATAGCTTTCTATGTTTCTTAGCATGTCATGTACATTATTTTTGTGACATTATAAGCTATTATATTCTTGCACCAAAATTTATCTAGTGTTGACATATTAAATTGTTTACTGAGCATAGCTTCTTATTTGAAAATCAAGTATATTTTTGAAATTGTTTCCTTCATTGAAGATCATCAATAGCTAATAATCAAGAAATTATTTGATGAGTAATTAGCTTAGCCTGAAAATTAATTCAGGAATTTGTTAGTATTTCTCCTAGTGAATAGATGTTAATTAGTTACTGTTTCTTCAGTTAAGACACTGACTTTAATATAAAAGGAAATAGTGTCATAAAATTTAAGTAACATTGAAATAATGGGTTGAGTTGAACTCAAGAATTTAATTATATTCCTGGATCTCCTTTAAATTGACATGAGAAGTTTATTAATTCATTTTCTTAAGCCCCTGTCTCCCTATCTATTCAAGTGGTTTTCATATTTTAGGAACTTTTTTATAAATGCTTGTTGACTTTCTGATGACTGATATCTTCATCTCTCAATTTTTCCCTTTATTTTAAAATAAAATATTCACTGAAAAAAGCTTAAAAAACTTTATAGCCAACTTTGATTTCAAGATTTGTCTGTGGGAAATATTACTAGTGTAATGTTATTACAAATTTAGGGTACTTCATAATGTCCTCAAAGTTAAGCAAATGCATGAAAACCAAAACTAGAATCTAGGTGTTTAAGTCTTCCAATAGGTTATATTTCGATATGGCATTCAGGTGAAATATTGGTTAAATTTTGACTTCAAATACCAACTTCTGCATTAAATAGCTCTGTGACTTTGAGCAAATCATTTAGTCCTAATGTGCCCCAATTCCATCTCCTGTTAAAAGTGAATAAGAGTAGTACATACCTCTCTGGTTGTTGTATGATAAAGTGAGACAATATTTGAGAAGCTGAACATTTGAAAAAATTTAAAGGACTATATAAATGCTATCTATTGGCATTAGGCAGAAGCAGTACAATACAACATCCAATAAGAGAATTATGCAGTAAGCCTTATTTACAAATGAAAATCATGTAAATTATTCTCATCTTTTATATCTTTCAATATACACAGTGTATTAGAAAGTTTCAACAGTACAGGGAGAGGGAGAAAGAGAACCATTCCATTTTTAAAGTTCCTAAACAGCCCTTTAATGACATATTATTGGATTATTTTAGTATAATCAGTATAATATGCCATACTATAATAACCATCATTAAGTCCTCTCTAGAATAAAAAGATCAATAAACAGCTCACAAAAAATATATATTCTTGTCATCCCCCCAAAATTAATAAAAGACTAGGTAATAATTAAATTGCACCTGATTAGACATTTAAAATGTCTCAAATATATTTCATTTCTAGATTCCTCATTAAATAAGGCTTTATAAATTTTTATAACAATTTTATTTTATAGTGAAACATTTTTGAAATGTTCAGTGGAATTCCTTTGGCTGAGATTTTTCATTTTCAAAACCCTTTAAACAAGAGGCATCAAAAGCAATAAACCAAGTATAAGCTTCAATATTTGGCCTAGGTTCCCACATATTAAAAAATGTTATAACCAAACAGTTTTATCTTCAATAATATATAGTAATGATTTCTTTTACTATCTCATGTTGCAAAGGTAGAGACAACCAAAATGTCTCTCTAAACTCTGTTTGTATACCTTCAAACATCACTGGAGAGAAGCATTAGTCTTATTTGTAATGCAGTTTTATGGTACCAATTTTGGTGAAAGTATATATATGTATCTATCTTTGATGGCATTTTCATTTCAGAGGATTAGAAATGACTTGTTTGTGCAATGCTGACTTAAAGGAAATGTATCCTTTGTTCAGATAACTTGCTATTAAAAATGCTTAGTTTTATTGGAAGCAGTGGGCATTAAAAGTAGCTGAGATCACAACTCAAAAAAGGCAATATAGGTTTGAGAAATATATGGGAGAATGCTGGTAATTTTGTGACCAATTTCTAAGATTCATTTCAAGAAAAGAAACATAAAGAAAGCATTTATTAGATTACTAGATGTTCTAGGAGGTACATATAAGGAAGTATACAAATTTGGGGTGGTGGGAGAGGAATGCCCTTTCCCAACCAACTGTTTTGTTCCAACTTTGATATTTATTAAAGGTATTAAAAACACAACCATTAATTATTCATCCTACAAGAGGTCTGTCAGAATAATTATAGGTATGTACCTTCATTGAAGAGTGCTTTCTGTTTGTTTTTGTTTATTTGGAGGGGGGAGTGAGGAGTATGATCTACTTTTACTTGCAATTTTTTGGAATGTACAGGATCTTTGGAAATAATTAAGCAATATTAGTATTAGATGACTAGAATCCAAGTTTTATTCCACACAAGCCCATTTCCTTTCCAATTGTCATTATCATACATATTATTGAGAGCGCTAAAGAATTCAAATGAATGCATAATTGAGAACTCCTCATTTTATAAGGGACAGCTAGATGGCATAATGGATGGAGTACTGGCACAGTAGTAAGGAGTAACTGAATTCAAATATGACCTCAGATACTTAATAATTACCTAATTGTGCAGCCTTGGGAAAGACATTTAGCCCCATTGGCCTTGCAGAAACCTAAAAAAAGCCCTCCTCATTTTATAGATGAAGAAATGTGGTCCACCATATACAGACAACTTTTAACCTTTTATCTCACTTTTCCTTTCCATATAATGTATATTTTACCTAAACTAGATTGCTCAATATTCACCTCAAAATATTCCATAATTGTTTTTCTGCTTCTATGATTTTTATTTAACTTCTTGAAAATATTCATCACTTTCAACCCCAGTACCTTGTCTGTTCAATTTGTAGGCTTCTTTGATGGCCAAATTAATGTTCCTTTCTTTATAAATTCTTCCCTGATCCCAGTTGACAATGGTCAAAGGATACGCAAAGGCAATTTACAGATGAGGAAATCAAAGTGATCCATAGGCATATGAAAAATTGTTCTAAATCATTATTATATAAATGTAAATTAAAGCATCTCCGAGGTACCACATCATATTTCTCAGACTGGCCAATATTGCCAGCAAGGAAATATTGGAAAGGATATGGGAAATCTGGGACACTAATACATTGTTGGTGGAGCTGTTAACTCATCCAACCTTTTTGGAGAGAAATTTGGCATTATGCTCAAAGGGCAACAAAAATGTGCTTACACTTGATCCAGAAATTCCACTACTGGGTCTATACCTTGAAGAGATCATGAAAAAGGGTAAAAACATCACTTATAAAAATATTCATAGTGGCCTTGTTTGTGGTGGCAAAGAACTGGAAATTAAGTGAATGTCCTTCAAATGGGGAATGGCTTATCAAACTGTGGTATATGCATGTCATGGAACACTATTGTTCTATTAGAAACCTTTTAGTTTAGCAAAGTTGCAGGATATAATATAAACCCTCATAAATCCTCAACTTTTCTATATATGACTAGCAAGATACAACAGAAAGAGTCAGAAATAGAAATCCCATTCAAAGTAATTTCAGACAATATAAAATACCTGGGAGTCTATTTGCCAAGGCAGACACAGAAACTTTTTGAAAACAATTATAAAACACTTTTCATACAAATTAAATCAGATTTAAATAATTGAGCAAACATCAACTGCTTGTGGATAGGTAGAGCTAATATAATAAAAATGACAATTGTACCAAAACTAAACTACCTGTTTAGTGCCCTATCAATAAAAATTCCAAAAAAATACTTTAATGAGTTAGAAAATATTTGTAAGTAAATTCCTAAGGAGCAATAAAAAGTCAAGAATTTCCAGGGATTTAAGGATAAAAGGGCAAAAGAAAGGGGCTTAGCCCTACCTGATCTAAAATTATATTATAAAGCATCCATCATCAAAACTGTCTGGTATTGGCTAAGAAATAGAGCAGTGAACCAGAGGAATAGACTAGGTGCAATAGCAGGAAACTATTCTAGTAATCTGCTGTTTGATAAACCCAGAGAGTCCAGCTATTGGGAGAAAAACTCCCTCTTTGATAAGAACTGCTGGAAAAATTGGAAGGTAGTATGGAAGAAACTTAGATTAGACCAACACCTCACACCCTATTCCAAGATAAGATCCAAATGGATACAGGATTTAGACATAAAAAACAATACTAAAAGCAAATTAGAAAATCAAAGACTAGTTTACCTGTCAGATCTATGGAAAGCAGAGCAGTTTATGACTAAGGAATAGATGGAGAACATCACAGCAGAGCAGTTTATGACTAAGGAATAGATGGAGAACATCACCAAAAAACAAACTAGATGATTTTGAGTACATTAAATTAAAAGGCTTTTGCACAGATAAAACCACTGCAATCAAGATAAAAAAGAAATGTAGTAAACTGAGAAACAATCTTTACAACTAATGTTTCTGACAAAGGACTCATTTCTAATATATTCAGAGAACTGAGTCAATTTTAAATAAAATGCCATTCCCCAATTGACAAATGGTCAAATGATGTGCAAAGGCAATTTACAGATGAGATCAAAGCAATCCACAGTCATATGAAAATAAAATTACTTATTAGAGAAATACAAATTAAAGCATATCAGAGGTACTACATCACACCTCTCAGACTGGCCAATATGAGCAGAAAAGATAACAATCATTGTTGGAATGGGTATGGGAAATCTCGGACACTATTACATTTTTGGTGGAACTGTGAACTCATCTAACCTTTCTGGAGAGAAATTTGGAACTACACCCAATGGGCAACAAAAATGTGCATATCCTTGAATCCAGCAATACCACTACTGGAGCTATACCCTGAAGAGATCATGAAGAAGGGTAAAAACATCACTTGTATAAAAATATTCATAGCAGCCCTGTTTGTGGTGGCAAAGAATTGGAAATCAAGTAAATGCCCTTCAATTAGGGAATGGCTTAGCAAACTGTGGTCTATGTATGTCATTGAACACTATCTTTCTATTAGAAACAAGTAGGGATGAGAATTCAGGGAAGCCTGGAGGGATTTGCATGAACTGATGAGAAGAACCAGAAAAACACTGTATATACTAACAGCAACATGGGGGTGATCATTAACCTTGATGAAAACACTTATTTCATCAGTGCAACAATCAGGGAAAATTTGAGACTGTCTGAAATGGAGAATACCATCTGTATCCAAATAAGGAACCATGGAATTTGAACAAAGTTTAAGGACTATTCCCTTTAATTTAGAAAAAAACTGCTATCTTATTGTGTGATCTTGCTATCTTTTATACTTTATGTTTCTTCTTTAAGGATATGATTTCTCTCTCATCACACTCAATTTGGATCAATGTACAACATGGAAACAATGTAAAGACTGACAAATTGCTTTCTGTGGGGGGTTGGGGAGGGAAGTAAGATGGGGAAAAGTTGTAAAACTCAAAATAAATAAAATCTTTAATAAAATAAAAACAAGCCACCTTCAAAGCCTTAAGTCATGCCATATGATGACTGATTGAAGCATTTTGGAATATTTAATTTGTATAAGGAAATATTGTATATTGTATAAGGAAATATAAAGAAACAAAATGATGGCTGGTATTTTTCTAAAATGTTTTAATGAGAAGTTGCTGGCATGTTCCATTAAAAGTCAAAGGGTCGAACCAGGACCACTTTTAAGAGGTTAAAAAGTTTTTAGGAATTGATGCGTTCAGTAAAAGTATTTCTAAGCAACTTGCATTAATGAAAAAAGAATTTCTCAAGATACAATGTGTTTTTCCTTTACTTGAGGTTTTTCTAGTAAAGGATAAATCAACTCTCACTTGTTGAAGGTCTTATCATGGCAATTCTTTTATGGGAGGGGTATCAATTAAACTAAATAAATCTGACTTCCTTTTCAACTCTAAAGATTTGTGAAAGAATTATGTGATAGACTAGTGTTTACTTAATGTAAATGGAGGTAAGATTATTATTTCTTTGTTTATCTCATTTAAGTGGCAAGGAAGGAAGAAGAAAGAGAGATTCAGTACTTAAATATTCAGGAAGATGTGCTTTTAGAAATAAATGGGAGAGGAGGCTATATCAAAATTAAAACAAAGTCAGGAGTTTTAGATGAGATAAGAAGCTAGTTCAAAGTTTTCTGGGCTACAAGCTGTTTTTGGAGAAGAGAAGGAAGAGAAAGGAATGAGACTAAGAGCAGAAAAGAGAATTAGAAAAGCAAATAAGCAAGGGAAGATAAAGAAGATGAAGGAAAGAAAAGAAAATGTAGAAATAAAGTGGATAAAGGCATTTTTAAATGGCATATGTCAGAAAAAATAGATAATGTTAGATTAACTTCATTTACTTTTGCAAAATGATTTTTAAAGTAATAGATCAAGGTCATCTTGGAGAGACAATTCAGTAAGATTTCAACAAAGAATTAAAAAAAATTCATTATTTTTGTGAAAAAAAAATGGGGTAGTCAGTAATGCAGTTATATTCCAGACCCAAAAGGAGCTATATCCGGCAGCTATTTTTCAGAGATACTTCTAGGGACCTGGACGTTTTCAGTTTTTCCAAGGTTGTGTGATCAAAGGAAGAATGGGTTTAGTACTCTCCTGGCCTATGCTCTACTCTGTGAATTACCACAAGCACTCTTTGCTTTCTTTGAACTGTAAGCAGGATAAATATCAATATCAAGTTGAATAGAAATTAGTTGTGGAGTACATCAAGGACCTGTGATTTGTCCTGTATACAACAATTTTTTTAATGACTTAGATGAAATTATTCATGTCATGAAGCTGGAAGAGTTTGCTATACAGAGCCAGGAATTTAAGGAAATTTGAAAAACTAAATTTCCAAGTCAAATAAATTAAGATAAACTTTACTATGGATAAATGAAAATTCAATTATTTTTATCAGAAAGGCATGGGCAAAACTTGAATTCTGTCTGTAGGATCATAAGCCGAGATTGAAAGCTGGAAGGAAGATCTCTGAGTCCGTCTAAGTCTCACTTTATAGATGAGGAAACTGAGATACCAAGAGGACAAACTTAAGCAGTAAGCATCATTACTATCCACTAACATTAGTTTATTTGCATGAAAGAAAAGTATAGGGTAATCCCCTCCACTCTCATTGGATGGAGATGGGAAGTATTCCAAAAATTCTAAGCTCTTTATGGGCCCCAGAGAGTGGATCACTTCCTAGCCCTCAGCTCATGTTCCTCATCTAAGAGGGAGGACTCAGCATCCCACCTACCAGATGACATTATTTATTATTAAATTATTTCATATTTATAACATTGAAAGTAAAAACTATGTTTACAATTTGTTAGTTTTTTTTAAAAAAATGATTTCTAAACACTTACCACTCTTGTCTTCCTTCTATAGAGGAGAGAAAACTAATATGAATTACAGGGATGCAGTCATGCAAAACATTTCTATTTTTAGTTATGTAACAACAGAAAACAGAAACAAAAAATAAGAAAGAAAGAAAAACGTATGCTTTTATGTTCATTCAGACATTATCATTTCTTTCTCTGGAGATAGATAGCATTTTTTTTTACATTTGTACTTGATCATTGTGCAGCTGAGAATAGAAACACAATCCAGAGTTTATAGTTGTAAAATATTATTGTCACTATGTACATTTTCTCCTAGTTGTGCTCAATTTATTTTGCATCAGTTCATGTGTCTTTTCAGGTTTTTGTGAAAGCAACTACTCATTCTCTTTATCATATGGAATATGATATTTGGAAAGCAAATAAAATTGAATTACAAAAAAGAATTGAACTACAACCTTGCAAAATTCAGCCTATTCCTTCAGGGTAGAAAAAATTTATTTTTTCAATATAATAGAGGATTTTCAAACTTACCTGAACAAAAGACCAGAACAAAATTTGTTCAAGTACAAGATTCATGAGATGCATTTAAAAAAATAAATGTAAAAGGGAAAAATATCTTATTGACTTAATTGTGTGCATACCTACATGAGGAGACAATGCTTCTAAATCTTGAAAATTGCATTTTTCTTAGGATAGTTGAAAAAAAGATACACAGAGTGTGTGGGTAGAAATTGAGTGTGATGTGATCATACTCTTAACTCTTGCAGGATGTATTCATCTTGGCATCATAAAAAGGGGAATACTTTGAAAGAGGGTATGCATATGAATTGATTCTAATTTGATAATGTTTATGGATCTTTAGAATCATATTCCTAATGGGACACTTGAAGGGAGGGTTCTTTATCACAGGGTAGCAGTATGAAATAATTATGGTGTGATAAAGCTTTTCAATCCATCAACTCTCAAGAATTGTATTTCCATCAGTACATTTAAAAGGAGTAAACTTTGGCAGAGGGTGTGGGTACAGGACAGTTATAAAATTAAAACGTGAAAAGGAGGATTATACTGGATGAAAAAGGTATCAGACGGTAAATAATACCACATGATAAGGCACAAGGGATTTTTTATAGCAAAGAAAAAAGGGAGAGTGTTAGTTCTGAATAAATCTGTCTCTCAATGGTTTTGACTCAAAGAAGGAATAGTATACATTTCTGAATTGGTTTTAGAAATTTATCCTACCCTACTGGGAAGCAGGAATAGGAGTAAGAAAGGAGAAGGTAAGACTAATAAAAGTGAGGGAGGAAATAAATAAAAAGGTAAGATTAAAGTAAATGTAAAAGTAAAAAAATAAAGCAAAGTAAAATGGAAAAGAGAATTCTAAATAATGAAATTGAGGTGAAAATGGCATTGAAGTAGAATTAAGACATTATTTTAGAAATATTTCTTTTATTTTTGAGTTTTAAAATTTTCCCCCATTTTTTTAGGTTGTTGCAAGGCAAACAGGGTTAAGTGTCTTGCCCAAGGCCACACAGCTAGGTAATTATTAAGTGTCTGAGACCAGATTTTAACCCAGGTACTCCTGACTCCAAGGCAGGTGCTTTATCCACTATGCCACCTAGCCACCCCTAATTTTCCCCCATTCTTGCTTCCCTCACCCCACCTCTACAGAAGGTAGTCTGTTAGTCTTTAACATTGTTTCCATGGAATGCACTGATCTAAATTGAATGTGATGAGAGAGAAATCATATCATTAAGGAAGAAAAATAAAGTAATAGAGATAGCAAAATTACATAATAAGATAACATTTGTTTTTCTAAATTAAAGGCAACAGTCTTTGGTCTTTGTTCATAGTCCACAATACTTTCTCTGGATACAGATGACATCTCCATCGCAGATACCCCCAAATTGTCCCTGATTGTTTCAGTGATAGAAGGAGCAAGTCCATCAAAGTTTATTATCACCCCCCATGTTGCTGTTAGGGTGTACTATGTTTTTCTGGTTCTGCTCATCTTGCACAGCATCAGTTTATGCAAATCCTTCCAGGTTTCTCGAAGGGAATACATATTTAGGAAGGCAGAAGCTAGAAGCAATACATTGATGATGAGAGATAAGGAAAAGGTGAGACAAAACTACAAAGAAGAGTAAGATAGCACAGAGGGAAATTCAGAATTAGTTATCTTGACTAGGAGTGCCAATAAGATGACCACTCTCTTAAGAGAAGCAGATAACAGAATGGATTTAAAAACAATCCTACAATATGCCATTTACACTAAGTACACTCGAAGCAGGAAGATACTCAAAGAGTAAAACTAAAAAGACTGGAGCAAAATACATTACACTTCAGTTGAAGTGAAGAAAAGAAAAGAAAAAGAAACATGGGTAGCAATCACAATCTCCAAAAAAGCAAAAGGAAAACTAGATTTAGTTAAAATGAAAAGGGAAAGATAAAGATATTATAAGGCTAACACTACTACTATATTTACTTGTGAAATTTTGTGAAATACTCCTTATATGCCCATCAATCAGGGAATGGTTATAGAGATTGTTGTTCAGTAAGAAATCATGAGTGACCTTACTTCAGAAAAGTATGGAAAGATTTGAGTGAACTAATTCTGAGTACAGTGACTGGAAACAGCATATTATACATATCAACAGCAACAATGATAGATTTTCAAGTTTGATGGACTCAATAGTCCAGTAAACAAGGAACAATCCTAAGAGACTTCCTATGGAAAATGCCATCTATACCTAGAGTAAAAAATGAAGGAAACTGAATGCAGAGCATGCTATGTTCATTTTTTAAAATCTTCCTTTAAATTTTTCCTTCATTCTCATGGCTTCCCACCTTTATTTCTAATTTTTCTTTCCTCAGAATTCTTAATATGGAAAGATACTAAGAATCAACGTACATGAATAACCTATATCAAATTGTTGTTTCCATGGTGGGGGGTAAGAGAATGGAGGGTTGTTGAAAATTGTGGAATTCAACTTTTGAAATAATGAATGTTGAAAACTCCCTTTGCTTACAATTGGAAAATAAATTCATCAAGTTAAATATCATATTAACTGAGGATTCAACTATTTTATTTTCTTTATAAAACCATTCCTTAGTTTTATTTATTAGTTAAAAATTTTTTAACTTTCAAGTTTATTAATCTCTGATTTCTAGTATTTGAAATCTAGGTTTTAAATAAGGACTTTTAGTCTGTTCTTACTTTTTTTTATCTCAATTCATTGATCTACTCTTTATTTTATTGATGTATGTGTTTGGGATTATAAATATTATCCTAAATCTTGTTTTGGGTGAATCCCACAAAATTTGGTATGTTTATTTTTGTTGCCATTCTCTTTAGCTAAATAATTGATCTATTGGATGATTTCTTCATGATACACTCATTCTTTTAGAGCAGAATTATTTTCTTCATGGTTTTGCCATGTATTTTCCTTTTTTTAAAATTTGGTCAATCCTGCCTTTTTAATGAGATACCCAGGAAAGAACCTTGTTACTCTGCAGCTACATGAATGAGTATATTGTTTGGCCCTGGAACTGCTCTCTCTGCTCTCTGGCCCTTTCTCTTCTCTCCCACAACCACAAAGGCTAGTACACTTCTCTGCCCTAGAACTGGGCCCTTTCTTCCTTGTGACCTACTAGTAATTTGCCTCTCCATACTGAAACTTTCATTCAAAAGTGTTTATGAGTATTATTAGTTGCTTATCAAAATCAACTTCACCAAAAGGCAGCAAAAGATTCCTCTTAAACTCTGTCTAACTATTTGTCTATTCCCCCTTCTCATCTCTGGGCTAAGAGCTCCTGAAGCTGTTGCTGTTATAACCACCTCAAGGCCTACCAGTCTAGCTACTATAGGGTGCACCCTCTGATCTGTGCTGAGTGCCATAGATTCTTCTGGCAACCTCCTAAATTGTTTTAGGCAAGAAAAAATGTCTCATCCTGACTTTTTGTTGGCTCTGCTACTGGGAGAATTCAGTTGGATTGATGCATTTGTTCAGTCATCTTTCCTCCAATCATTAATGGGTATCCTTATTGTGTTTAATTTTTTCATTACATTCTACAAGCATTTACAAGCATAGTAGAACATGCCACACTTAAATTCCACTGACTTTTCTCTGATCAACACAGTATCATATCCATACTCTGAGAAGATACTGAAACTTAGCTAAGATTATGTGATGTGATAACCAAGAAGGCTAATGCAGAATTAGACTTCATTATGCAATATATAATCTCCAGCACAGGGCAGGTGATAACCCCATTATATATTGTCTTTCTCATACTACATCTGAGCCACTATATTTGAGTTTCATATGAAAGTTATATGTACCATATTAAAGGTTTATGAAAGATATTGATAGATTAGAGAATGTTCCAAAAACAGGCAACAATGACAGAGAAGGGTATGCCTTGAAATTAGATTTAATATGCATCATTGAAATAAAAATAATTGCCTTAGGTCAGATATGAACCTAACTTTAAGAAAAAACTACATTTATTTTTGAGAGTAGCCCGGAGTAATAAAGAAAAGGGAAACTTAATTGGTCAACTTATTAGATCTAAAGATTTATGGTCTTTTTCCTTCCTTCTTTTCAATATCTTTACATTTATATTTTCTCTCATTCTTGGCTTTTTTACAGGTGACTCTGTCAGGGTGTCTTTCCTTTTTACCAAGCACAATATTTGTGTTTTCTAGTTTGAAATGTCTACAAAGATTTCTCTGAGAAATAGGTTTTACTGTTCACTGCACTGTAATTGCAAAACTGCTAAAAATCTAAACTTTAGATTTGGAATTTTGAATGAGTATTCATGTAAAAATATTGATTTATAAGTCTCTAAGGAAGACTTCTGGCCAAAATGGCAGAGAGAAGACAGGCACAGATCTAAAGTCTCCTGATCTCTTCCCCATCTATCACATGAAACAAACCTCTTAAAAGAAATCTGACCCACAAAACCCAGAAAGAAAAGTCAGGAGAAAGAACATCTAGCTCGGGATTTGTCTCCGGCAGCAGCTATGGCTGAATTCGGGCAGGTGAGTCTGAGCTCAGAGGGAGGATAAGCCCCGGATCAACCAGACTAGCAGCTGAATTGGAACCAGGAGTCTGAGGGCCCAAGAGCCTGACCTGGTGGATCAGAGGTGGGGCTGGACCACGGGGGCATGAGTCTGCAGGGGAGCAGAGGCACTGGTGTTGGAGCTGTCCTCCTGGAGATCCTGGACAGGGCTGGGGGGAGAATTCTGGAGCAGGAGAGCTGCAGCCACCATCCCTGGGAGCCTCTGGTCTGAGTCCCATTACAACTCAGACTTTTTCCCTAACAAACAAATGCAAACTACTACTGCCTCAGGCCAAGGTGAGTGAGCAGAAGAACCAGCCCAGCTGAGGAATGACCTCAGGCCAGGGTAAAGCCCACCATTGATTGAAGGCAAAAGAATTCAATACCTCCAACTCATCCCTTCAAGGAAAGGGAGAGGGCCTCAACCAAGGTCACAGACACTCCAGAGAATGCAACCAGAACCTCCTACTGGCCAGCCAGAGAAACCGGACTCAGTGAGTAAAGCCATTAGTGATCCCAAGCCCCTGTGAACCAGCCCCTCCCCAACTCAGGTCTTAGCAAAATGAAGAAGAGTCAGCAGAAAGGTGGATGCACAGAAAAATTCTTGGAAGGGAAAAACCCTAACTCAGAGAGACCTGGAACCTCTGAGGAGAATGCAATCTGGTCTTCAGCACAGAAAGACTTCCTTGAAGAAATAAAGAAGGAGTTTAAAAATCAACTAGAAAATTTGGAGGACACAATTAATACCTTGCAACAAGAAAACAAATCTCTCAGATCTTCAAATGGGCAAATGCAAAAAAGAATTTAATTCTTTCAAAACCTCAATTGGTCAAATGGAAAGCTCTTTCAAAGGTAGAATTGACCAATTGATAAGGAGTTGCAAATGGTTAAGGAAGAAAACTCCTCCCCCCAAAAAAGAATGGAGTCAACAGAAACTAATGACACAATGAGACAGCAAGAGTCAATCAAAATAAAAAAATAGAAAAAATAGAAGCAAATGTAAAATACCTCATCAACAACACCACTGACCTCGAGAATAGATCAAGCAGGGGCAACCTGAAAATTATAGGACTTACAGAAAACCTTGAAGAGAAAAAAAGCCTAGACTTAATATTACAGGATCTAGTGATGGAAATCTACCCTGATATCATGGAATCAGAGGGCAAAGTACTTATTGAAAGAGTACATCGATCCCCACCAGAAAAAGATCCTAAAATGAGAACACCAAGGAATGTTGTGGCCAAACTCCAGAACTATCAGATAAAAGAGAAAATCCTGCAAGCAGCCAGAAAGAAACAATTTAAATATCAAAGAGGCACAGTAAGGATCACTCAGGACCTGGCTGCATCAACATTAAGGGATCAAAAGGCCTGGAATGAGATATTTCGAAGAGCAAGGGAGCTTGGAATGCAGCCAAGAATCTACTTTCCGGCAAAGCTGAGCCTTCTCTTCCAGGGAAAAAGTTGGACATTTAATGGAATGGAAGAATTCCAAAAATTTATGATGAAAAGATTGGAGCTAAACAGAAATTTTGGACATCAAGCAGGAGGTTCAAGAGACACATGAAAAGGTAAAAAATATGGTGGCAGTAAAAGGAAAAAAAGATGCAATCCAGTAAGTTAAAACTGGCTATATCCTAGCATGGGGGGGGGGGAAAGATTCTCATAAATATTGAGAATTGTAACTCTAACAGAGAGAATATACCTAGACAGAAATGATGGACATTCATGATCTATCCATGAGACTGCTATCTAAAGAGATGTAACTGGCTTTAACCCCACTTGGGAGAAAGACCCTAATTACTCTCAGGAATTTTGACTCTATTCGATAGAATATACTGAATTAGAAGGGACAGACACTCAGAATTATGACTTATATAGAATTATCTAAAAAAAACACTACCTCCTTAAAAAGGGGGACAGGAAAGAGACTGGAGGAGGGAGGGGATCAAATGGGGTAAATGTCATTACACTAAGAGGTACAAAAAAGTATGGTAATAGAGGGGAAGAAGGGAGCAGAGTAGAAACAACTGAATTTTCTTCTCATCACATTTGGCTTAAAGTCAACCTACACATACTCAGGTAACATATAAAACATCTAACCTTTCAAGTACTAAAAGGGCAAAATGGGAGGCAGGATGGACAAAGGGAAAGGGAGTGGGTGAAAAAGGGGAAATAAGAAAATGAAGGGAAGGGAAAAGGGAAAAAGGGAAAGGGGAGAGGGGAAAGAAAGGGGAGGGTGTCATACAGGAGGGCAAACACACTGAAGGGGGTGGTATTCAGAAACAAAATACTGGGGAATATGGATAAAGGGGGGAAAGGGGGGGGGAAATACACAAGGAGGGAAGATAGCATGGAGGGCAATAAAGAATTAGTAATCATAACCTTGAATGTAAATGGGATGAACTCTCCCATAAAATGTAAGTGAATAGCAGAGTGGATTAAAAAACAGAATCCTACAATATGTCGCTTACAAGAAACTCATTTGAAGCAGAGAGATACATATAGAGTAAAGGTAAAAGGTTGGAGCAAAATATATTTTGCTTCAGCTGAAGTAAAAAAAAAAGCAGGGGTAGCAATCCTTATCTCAGACAAAGCAGCAGCAAAAAGAGATACCTTTAAAAGAGATAAGGAAGGAAACTTTATGCTCCTAAAAGATACCATAGACAATAAAGTCATTTCAATATTGAATATATATGCACCCAGTGGGACAGCACCCAAATTCTTAGAGAAGAAGCTGAAAGAACTACAGGAAGACATAGACAGCAAAACTCTACTAGAGGGAGACCACAAGCTCCCACTATCGGATCTAGATAAATTGAATCATAAAATAAACAAGAAAGAAGTTTAAGGAGGTAAATAGATTGTTAGAAAAATTAGATATGGTAGACTTATGGAGGAAACTGAATGGGGATAGAAAGGAATATACCTTTTTCTCTGCAGTACATGGAACTTATACAAAAATTGACTGTGTACTAGGACATAAAAACCTAATGATCAACTGCAGAAAGGAAGAAATAATGAATACATCTTTCACAGATCACAATGCAATAAAAGTCATATGCAATGATGGGTCAAGGAGATATGGACCCAGTACAAATTGGAAACTGAATATCCTCATTTTAAAAAATGAGTGGACCAAAAAGCAAATTATAAAAAGAACTAAGCATTTTATCCTAGATAATGATAATAATGAAACAACATGCCAAAACCTATGGGATTCATTCAAAGCAACTCTCAGGGGATATATTATAGCTCTAAATGCTTACATGAATAAATTGGAGAAAGAGAAAATCAATGAACTAAACAGGCACCTAAAAAAATTAGAGAAAGGACAAATCAAAAATCCCCAATTAAATACTAAATTAGAAATTCTAAAAATTAAAGGAGAAATTAATAAAATCAAAATAAAAAAACTATTGCATTAATAAATAAAACCAAAAGTTGGTATTATGAAAAAACAATAAAATTGATAAGCCTCTGGTCAATTTGATTAAAAAAAAGAAAGAAGAAAACCAAATTGCTAGTATCATAAATGAAAAAGGTAAACTCACCACCAATGAGGAGGAAATTAAAGTAATAATTCAAAATTATTTTGCCCAATTTTATGCCAATAAATTTGATAATCTAAGTGAAATGGATGAATATTTACAAAAATATAAGTTGCCCAGGTTAAATGAAGAAGAGATTAAATACCTAAACAACCCTATCTCAGAAAAAGAAATTCAACAAGCCATTATTGAACTCCCTAAAAAAAAATCTCCAGGGCCTGATGAATTCACAAGTGAATTCTACCAAACATTTAAGGAACAATTGGTTCCAATTCTATATAAACTTTTTGGAAAAATAGGGAAAGGTGGAACTCAGCCTAACTCTTTCTATGAAACCAATATGGTGCTGTTACCTTAACCAGGAAGAGTTAAAACAGAGAAAGAAAATTATAGACCTATTTTCCTGATGAATATAGATGCAAAAATCCTAAATAAAATCTTAGCAAAATTTCTACAACAAGTTATCACTAGGATAAAACATTATGATCAAGGAGGATTTATTCCAGGAATGCAGGGTTGTTTCAATATTACGAAAACTGTTAGTATACTCAATTATATCAACAACAAACCCATCAGAAATCATATGATCATATCAATAGATGCTGAAAAAGCTTTTGACAAAATACAGCATCCATTCCTATTAAAAACACCAGAGAGTTTAGGAATAAATGGACTGTTCCTTAAAATAATTAGCAGTATCTATCTGAAACCATCAACAAGCATTATATTCAATGGAGATAGGCTAGAGGCATTCCCAATAAGATCATGGTTGAAACAAGGGTGACATTATCACCACTACTATTCAATATTGTATAAGAAATGTTAGCATCAGCAATTTGAGAAGGAAAAGAAATTGAAGGAATTAGAATTGGGAAGGAAGAGACAAAACTCTCACTATTCACAGATGACATGATGGTCTACCTAGAGAATCCCAAGAAATCATCCAAAAAACTACTGGAAACAATTAGCAATTTTAGGAAATTTGCAGGTTATAAAATAAACCCTCATAAATCTTCACCTTTTCTTTATATGTCTAGCAAGATACAGCAGAAAAGCTAGAAAGAGAAATCCCATTCAAAGTAACCTCAGACAATATAAAATACTTGGGAGTCTATTTGGCAAGACAGACTTGGAATCTTTTTGAAAACAATTATAAAACACTTCTCACACAAATTAAATCAGATTTAAATAACTGGGCAAATATCAACTGCTCATGGATAGGTAGAGCTAATATAATAAAAATGACAAGTCTGCCAAAACTAAACTACCTGTTTAGTGCCCTACCATTCAAAATTCCAAAAAATTACTTTTATGAGTTAGAGAAGAATTGTAAGTAAATTCATATGGAGAAATAAAAAGTCAAGAATTTCCAGGAGCTTAATGAAAAAAAAAGTGTAAAAGAAGCTGGCTTAGCCCTACCTGATCTAAAATTATATTATAAAGCATCAGTCATCAAAACTGTTTGGTATTGGCTAAGAAATAGACTAGTGGACCAGTGGAATAGACTAGTTATAAAAGCAGATGATTACGGTAATCTGCTGTTTGATAAACCCAAAGAGTCTGGCCACTGGGATAAAAACTCCCTCTTTGATAAAAACTGCTGGGATAATTGGAAGTTAGCATGGAAGAAACTTAGATTAGACCAACACCTCACACCCTTTACCAAGATAAGATCCAAATGGTTACAGGATTTAGACATAAAAAACAAACTATAAGTAAATTAGAATATCAAGGTGTAGTTTACCTGTCAGATGTATGGAAAGGGGAGCAGTTTATGACTAAGGAAGATTTGGAGAACATCACCAAAATCCAATTAGATGATTTTGATTACATTAAATTAAAAAGCTTTTGCACAGATAAAACCAATATAACCAAGATCAAAAGAGATATAGTAAATGGGGAAACAATCTTTACAAGTAATGATTCTGACAAAGCACTCATTTCTAAAATATACAGAGAACTGAGTCATATTTTTAAAAGAAAAAGACATTCCCCAATTGACAAATGGTCAAAGGATATGCAAAGGAAATTTACAGATGAGGAGATCAAAGCAATCCATAGCCATATGAAAAAATGTTCTAAATCATTAATGATTAGAGAAATGCAAATTAAAGCTTCTCTGAGGTACCATCTCACACCTCTCAGATTGGCCAATATGACCAGGAAGGATAATGATCATGGTTGAAAGGCTTGTGGAAAATCTGGGGCACTATTACACTGTTGGTGGAGCTGTGAACTCATCCAACCCTTCTGGAGAGCTATTTGGAACTATGCCCCAAGGGCAACAAAAATGTGCATACCCTTTGACCCAGCAATACCACTACTGGGTCTATACCCTGAAGAGATTATGGATAAGGGTATAAACATTACTTGTACAAAAATACTTATAGCAGCCCTGTTTGTGTTGGCAAAGAATTGGAAATCAAGTAAATGTCCTTAAATTGGGGAATGGCTTAGCAAACTGTGGTATATGTATGTCATGGAACACTATTGTTCTATTAGAAACCAGGAAGGATGGGATTTCAGGGAAGCCTGGAGTGAATTGCATGAACTGATGCTGAGTGAAATGAGCAGAACCAGAAAAACATTGTACACCCTAACAGCAACATGGGAGTGATGTTTAACCTTGAAGGACTCACTCATTCCATCAGTGCAACAATCAGTAAAATTTTTTGGCTGTCTACAAAGGAGAGTGCCAGCTGTATCCAGATAAGGAGCTGTGGTGTTCGAAAAAAGTTCAAGGACTATTCCCTTTAATTTAGAAAAAACAGATATCTTATTGTCTGATCTTTTCACCCCTTAGTCTTCTCTTCTTTAAGGATATTATTTCTCTCTCATCACACCAAATTTGGATCAAGGTACAACATGGAAAGAATGTAAAGACTTACAGAGTGCTTTCTGTGGGGGGGGGGAGGGAAGCAAGATGGGGGGAAAAATTGTGAAAATCAAATAATATCTTTAACAAAAATTAATTATAAAAAAGAAAAAAGAAAAATTCAAATACATTCATGACAAGTTTAAGATGACTGAAATGATCTAACAACATAGGATGGTTCAAAGATGCAATGTCAATACAGTAATATGAACCAAAAATAATGTCTCTAAGATAATTGGTTAGTTGGTTCTTTATTGAAGATCAAAATGGCATCACTTGTGTTGATCAGACTAATATGAGTGCATAATGCTCTATCACAGATCAGGCACAAATAGTACATTTGAACACCTGGGGTGCTTATTCTAAACTTACTGATGCCATGTTTCCTTTGAGCTGCTTCAATTCTGCCTTCTTCAGAGAATGCAGGGCTCTCAATGAGGGTATGTATGCTAAGCAATTGACAATTTTTCCCATATTGTACAAATCAGTTCTAAAGTTCTTAAAAGAGACTTTCAGGGAATTCCAGTCTTGCTTCTACTGACTCCCTTGTGAGTGCTTGCCCTGCATGAGTTCATAAGATTGTCTTTTTAGCAAGTGTACTTTTGGCATTTTTATAATATTCCCTGCTCATTGTAGCTTCATTCTGTAGTAATGTTGTGATACTTGAGAAAGGTCCTTATTGTCTGGTATTTTCTCCTGCCCTGTTCCTAAGACAATTTAAATGGAAGGGACTAAGTTTCCTGACATGACACTGCTAGACTGCTCAGGTTTCACAGGAAAACAACAGTGAGTTCAGCACAAAGATTCTGCAGACCTTCTGTTTGGTAGGTAGTCTAATACCTCTTCTCTCTCATGATTTCTTTTTATATAATTATTTATTTTTTCCAGTTATATATAATTGTAGTTTCTATCTATCATTTTTGTAATGTTTTGAATTTTACAATTTATCCCCCAGTCTTTCTTTCCTCCCTCACCACCCACAGAAGATAGTCTGATAATCTTTACATTGTTTCCATGTTATACATTAATCAACATTGAATGTGTTGAAAGAGAAATCATATTGTTGAGAAAAAAATAAAATATAAGAGAGAGCAAAATTACATAGTACATAAGATAATTTTTTTTAATTGAAAGTAATAGTCTTTGGTCTTTCTTTAAGTTCCAAAGTACATTCTCTGGATAAAGATATATTCTCCATCTCAGATATCCTAAAATTGTTACTGGTTATTGCACTGATAAAATGATCAAGTCAATTAAGGTTGACCATTACCCCCCATGCTGCTGTTATGGTGTTCAATATTCTTCTGGTTCTGCTCATCTAGCTCAGCATCATTTCATTCAAGTTTTTTTCAGTCTTCTCTGAATTCCCATCCCTCTTGGTTTCTAACAGAACTATAGTGTCCCATAATGTATATATACCAAACTTTGTTCAGCCATTCCCCAAATTCAGGACCTTCATTTGATTTCCAATTTTTTTGCCACCACAACAAAGGTCCTGTGAATAATTTTGTACAAATGATATTTTTACCCTTTTCCCATCATCTCTTCAGTATACAGACTCAGTAGTGTTATTGGTGGATCAAAGGGTATGCATATTTTATTACCCTTTGGGCATAATTCCATATTGCTCTCCAGAAAGGTTGAATCAGTTCAGAGCTCTACGAACAATGAATTTTGTCCCCAATTTCCCACAGCCCTTCTAAAATTGATCATTGTCCTTTCTGATCTCTCATGCTTTCTTTCAGAGCCTCCCAAATGTCAAACTAACTTGTGGTAATTCAACCTCATTGTCAATGCATATACCTCCCTGAAAAGGACACTACCAATATAAGTGATGTCTACAGTACTCAGATCTTCTCCATGTGCTATAAGAAATGGTTCCACATGAGGATGGTGTGGTGCTGACCGATGGAGCATCTGTGTTTTCTTGCTGTTAATTGCTAGGTCAAAATTGGCATAAGCAGTAGAGAATCAATTCATACTTTATTGCATTTAAATTTCAGAGGCTGTATTGAGTGCACAATCATCTGCAAACAGAATGCCAAGCACCAACCTTCAATCTACTTTGGTCTTGGTTTGTAGCTTTTTCTGGTCCAGCAATTGACCTTGATTCTGAGTGTACATCTTCAGTGAAGGTGTTTGATAACATGGCTGAAAACATCATGCTAAAAAGCAAGGACACATCCTTGTTTCACTCCTTTGGTGGCCATAAAATCTTAAGAATATCATCTTCTATGAAGAACCTTGGCAAGCATGTCTTCATGAAATTGATGTACGATACTGATGAAGTACAGGCAACCAAAGTTTGATATAATTTTACTTAAATGCTCATAACTGACAATATCAAAGACTTTAGTTATAACTACAAATGTATACACATGTTTTTCTGCTCCTGGCATTTTTCCTGGAGATATCAATTGGGAAACTTAATATAAACTTTTTCAACTCTTTCCAAAACCACATTGGCTCTTTGGGAAGTGACCATCTTCCAGATAAAGGATCAGTCTAGTGAGAACTCTGGCAAGAATCTTACCAGCAAGAACTAAAAGAGAAATGCTCCTGTGATTTATTACCTTTACTTTTATAGAGATTGGTAATGGATGCATCCTTGAATTCTTGGGGAAATAACTCCTTCTTGGCTTATAACCTGGAAAATTTCAGTCAACATTTGCATGAGAAATTGACCCCCTATCTTGTAGAGCTCAGCTAGAATAGAAAAAGCATCAGATGCCTTGCCTTTTGAAAGTAGCCTAATGACAGTTGGAAATTCAGTTAGGGACTAATTGGTATCAACTTAGATAAATGATCAATGACTTCTGCATTGATTGATGATGATCTTTTAAGAAAACTAAGGAAGTACAGCCCATAAATAGCCTTCAGGGCATCATAAAAGCACTTGGTTTATTACTATCTTCACAAAACTGAATTTCATGTACCTTCCTACTGAGCCAAAAGTCCTACATCTCTAAACTTTACTTGTACTTTATTTTTGATGGAATTAAATGCTTCCTTCTTAGAAATGGATCAATTATAATGTTGATAAACCTCAAGGAGCTCTCATTTTTTGGTTAACGGCTTTATATTTCCATGTCATTTTCATCAATCCAGCCTTGATGTTTGCAAATGTTCTGCCCCAGATGAGCAAATGCATTGCTGTACACCAAATGTCTGAAACTGCCTTTTTTTCTCCTCCACTGTTGCCAAATGTGTATTAGTTCAGTTTTCCTTCCAAGTTATCAATAAACTATTACTGCTCAGACAGAGACACTCTAATCTCTTGGCATTAATTCTTCAAGTAGTCATTTTGCCTTGCCTTAAGTGGAATGTGAATATTGAGTTTGGAGAGAATGAATCGATGACCAATCCAGCACACTGCACCACTCATTGCCTTTCTTACACTCTCATCCTGTCTGTCTCGTCTTGCAATCATATAGTCTATTTGGTGCCTTACAATCATATAGTCTATTAGGTGCCAATGTTTATTGTGAGGGTGCATCCATGAAGTATTATTGTTTGCTAAGTCAGTGACTGTGAAGAAAAGGCCATGAAATGTATGAGTCTCCAGTAGTAGGTGACCACTGCTAATGTTGTTTCTAATTCCATTTCTTCCAAGGACTCTGCCATGTCTGATAATCTGAATCTACTCTAGCATTAAAGTCACCCAGAATTATAATCATATCCTCTTTTGGTGCATTGATGATAAGGGTCTCCAGGTCTTCAAAATTTTTTCTTTGACTTCATCAGGTTTCTTCATGGTGGAAGCATAGGCATGTTGTTTTCCTGGAAGTGGCAATGTCATTATCATGAACCTGTCATTCACTCCTTTTGGTAAGCACTCAAGCTTGTTTACTAGATTAGTTTTGATTACAAACCTACCCCAGCTTCATAACACTCCCCTTTACTGTGGCCACAGCTCAGTTCATTTGCCAGTCTTGTTTCACTCAGATAAGCTATTTGGATATGATACCTACTGAGGTATCTTGTAAAGAGTGCTATTCATCTTTCAAGGTCTATTGGATCTTTTGTTGCTGATGAATGTGTTCACATTCCTTGGTCTGATGGTGGGCATAATCTTCTTTGAAAAAAGTTTTTTGTATATTTTTTGCCTTAAACATATTGTGGGAACCCCACCTGCCATGGTAATCAGGTCAGGGTTGGGTAAGCAGAAAATTTTTAAGGACATTTTCTAGTCCCTTCCTCATATCAGAAGGTGTGCAGTGTGATCCTTTAAAAGATTTCTCAGTCACTGAGGGGGCTGACAAATTGCACTGCTATTTTCAGTGGGGAAATACTTCTATTATCTGAGCTGCTTGTATGTAGGTTGTGACTACAGTTCCTGGTGTATCTGCAACCTACTGCTTAGTCACTTATCTGTTGCCACAGGACTTTCGGATAGGACTGGTAAAGTGGGATAGGTGATGTATTTTGATGTGTGCATAAATTGAATTTAAGTGAGACAGAGTAGCACGAAGATGTCCTTATTGTCTCCTGGCAAGAAAGAGTCAAGGCAACTGGTGGTGACTCTAGATGCAGTGGATGATCTCAGCATCTCTGAAGTCTAACCAAGCTTTCAACACTCCATACCACCTACTTCAGTTGCTTCCATGGACATTGGAATGAAGTATTCTCATCCCCTCATTCCACCAGTGGAAGCCTTCACATGCACCAGCATATACCCCTTACAACTTACAGATGAGTTTGAGACTACTTCAGTTCCTTTCAACCTGATTTAGCCTTCCTGTTGAAATGGTTTAACTGGGTGTATGTATACTACAGTTTCTTGGAACCCTAGGTGAGGGTTAAGTGGCTCAGTTGCATATCAAAGGTGGAAAACAGTTGTGAAAAAAACTTTTCAACTCTTGCTCCAGGGATGTTTGTCTTCCATGAACTTAAGCTACATCCCTGTGATGATAAATTTCAAGCCAAGGGGGTATCTTAATTGTGTCACTTAACTTTACTCAGTCAGAAAGGTTAAAAGTATTGCCCAAATTGTGCAGATAGAAATAGGAGAGCTGGATTTTGAATTCAATATCTCTGATATCCAATTTACTTCCTTCTCCACTACTCTAGGAACATATTCATTAGCTAGTGCAGTAAATATTCACTGTGTGACTGGGTTGTGTAAGATACTGTTAAAATGATGGTGAGGATCCAAAGATATAATTTATTTGGGAAAAAAAATCCTAACATCTTATGGATTATACCCAGAGTCTAACCATCATTAAGATAATGTTTTCTATGGTAAAAATTAATTGTGAATTCTAAACAAATGTTCATAAATGAAGAAGTGCCTCTCTATTTATTTTGGCTAACATCAATATTAACCAACATATCTTAGATTCATCTGACAGGTCTGACTAACATTGAAATCTTGTTAAGAACAAACAGAGGGTTTGCTCATTAACTAGGCTTTAAAGAGGAGTCATTCACATTCTTGAAGTGTTAATAATTGCCAGTCTTTAATGATTCTAATTAGTGATAATCATGTTGTAAATGTGTTTGTGCTTTGTAAGATTTAACATTAGGTAGACTCCCCTACTTATTCTGATAGTTTCTAAACCTTATGATGTGCTTTTTGAACTGCATTAAACTGAATGCCAATAGTACAGATTGGTTCCTCCACAAACTTAGGTTGGCAATAACCAGAAATTGGATTTTAGCCATTCTATGATATATTGCTATAATTATAATAGAAAATGACAGTGATTGCTGTCTCTGCACAAAAATGTAAAGAGAAAGATCAAAAGAGAGAAATAGTATATTTATGTACATGTGAAGTATTTCTTGATTTTTTTAAAATTTAATTTATTTAAGGCACTGGGATTAAGTGACTTGCCCAAGGTCACACAGTTAGGCAATTATATAAGTGTCTGAGGCCAGATTTGCTCTCAGATCCTCCTGACTCCAAAGCAAGTGCTTGATCCACTTAGCCACCTAGCTACCCCCTTGTTTCTTGAGTTTTGATTCCTGTTCTTTGCAAGCAGTCATTCAGTAAGATCTGAAGTTTTGTGATCCTATATGGAATTTCCTAGGCAAGGTGACTGGAGTGGTTTGTTATTTACTTCTCCCATGCATTAAGGCAAACAGATGTTAAGTACCTTAGCCAGGATTACACAACTAGTGAGTGTCTGAGACCACATTTGGATTCATGTCTTCCTGACTCCAATCCCAGAAATCAATCCACTGAGGTATCTAGCTTTCTTTCTTTCTGTCTTTATTTATTCTAAATTCATGGTCAGATCTGAAATTTCACGCAAATAGAGCTCTCTAAAAATTTCTATATGCTAGCTTACTTTGGTGTCATAGTAGCCTATAAAGAGGCATGTCCATTCATATCCAGAGGAAAACAAAACCCCATAGAATATGAATGTACACTATGTTCACTCTTTAAAAATTTTCTTCTTTTTTTCCTTTATAATTTATGGTTTTATTTCTTTCCTCTTAGCCCTAATTTCTCTTTCAAAGAATAACTAATATGTGAATATGTTAAACACAAATGTACATATGCAACTTTTACCAGACTGTTTGCCTTCATGGGGAAGAGGGAAAGGAGGGAGGTGTAAAAATGTGTAATATAAATTTGCAAATGGAGCAATGCTGAAAAACTAACACAGCAAGCAATTTGAAAATTAAAATGGGGGTGGAGCCAAGATGGTGACAAGAGTGGATCGTGTCTTAGGCTCTCTCTTGTAAAACTTACAAACTAAGGACTCTAACTAAATTTTTGAGAGGCAGAACCCACAGAGGGACCTAGTGAGGCAGTTCTCCTACTCAAGGTAACCTGGAAAAGAGCAGAAAGGATCTACTCCCTGGGGTTGGAAGGGTGGCCTGCCAGAGGGAAAGAACTTCAGCCTCCGGGAGGCAGCCCCAGGGCACTGGGAGGCCAACTCACAGCAGCAGGGGAGTTTCCTGACCTATGACCCGGGGAGCACTGGGCACAACTTGGGGGAACAGCAGGGGACCTCTGACAGAGCAAGCACTTGAAGCCCAGCCCTCAGGAAACACAGCTAGTAACACGGCCAAGGCAGTCCAGATCCAGGAAAGAGAAACAGGCTAGCTAGTAAGCAGGAGCCCCCAGGGCACGAGCACATTGACCCTATGGAGGGGAGTGAAGAGAGACTGCCGAGCTCTGTTCTCTGGCCCTGGAACAGGACTCTGGGGTTCTGACCTCATTCAGATTCTGATCCCAGTCTAGAACCCTGCCAGAGAACAGCAGCCCCCCCTCAGCCCCTTGGCAGAGGGTGGGGTGCTTATGGCCATTTACAGACCAGGAGGGAAGACAGAGAGTCACACACTGAGATCCTTGTGGGAGTGTCCCAAAAGCTCAGGAAGCACCCCAAAAGTAGACTTAGGCTGGGAAAATGAACAAGCAGAGAAACAAGAGGAACACGATTGAGAAATATTTTGCCTGTGAGCTCAAGAAGGATCAAAACACTCAGTCTGAAGATGAGGCAGCACAAGCTCCTGCATCTAAAGACTCAAAGAAAATGGAAATTGAGCTCAGGCTATGACAGAGCTCAAAAAAGACTTTTAAAATGAAATGAGGGAGTGAGAAGAAAAACTGGGAAAAGAAAGGAGAGAGGTACAGGAAAAACATGAAAATGAAGTCAACAGCTTAGTTAAGGAAATCCAAAAAAATGCTGAAGAAAATAGCATGCTAAAAACCAGCTTAGGTCAAATGGATTAAACAGTTCAAAAAGTTATTAAGGAGAAGAATGCTTTAAAAAGCAGAATTGGCCAGATGGAAAAAGAGATAAGAAAGCTCTCTGAGGAAAACAAATCCTTCAGACAAAGAATAGAACTCAGGGAGATTGCTGGATTTATGAGAAATCAGGACTCAATAGTCCAAAACCAAAAGAATGAAAAATTAGAAGAAAACGTGAAGCATCTCATTGAAAAAACAACTGATATGGAAAAGAGATTCAGGAAGTTAATTTAAAAATTATTGGAATACCTGGAAGTCATGATCAGGAAAAGAGTCTTGACATCATTTTCAAAGAATTACTACAGGAAAATTACCCTGATGTCCTAGAAGCAGAGGGCAAAATAGAAATGGAGAGAATCCACCAGTTCCCCCCGAAAAAGAGATCCCAAAAAACTAAACCCCAGGAATATTATATCCAAGTTTCAGAACTCCCAAGTCAAAGAGAAAATTTTACAAGCAGCCAGAAGGACACAATTCAAATATGATGGAGCTGCAGTCAGGATCTCACAGGACTTAGCACCAACTATATGAAAAGCTCATAAGGCTTTGAATATAATATTCTGGAAGGCAAAAGAGCTTAGAATGCAACCGAGAATCAACTACCCAGCAAAACTGATTGTCCTCTTCCAGGGAACAAGTTGGATTCTCAATGAACGAGGGGAATTTCAAACATTCCTGTTGGAATCTCCAGAGCTGAACAAAAGGTTTGATCTCCAAACACAGGACTCAGGTGAAGCATAGAGATTGGAGGAGAAGAGGAAAATATGAGTAACTTAATAATAATGAATTGCATGTATTCCTTTATAGAAAAATGACACTGATAATACTCATATGAACCTTCTCAATTAACAGAGCAGGTAGAAAAAGATTCCATAGATGAAGCACAGGAGAAAGCTGAATGTGAAGATAAAATATGATATAAAAATAGAGTCAATAAAAAAAGGGAAATGTAATGGGAGAAAGAAAAAGGAGAGGGGGGAATAGGCCAAGATATTTCATATAATAAGATTTTTCTTTATTTCAATGAGCTATTTCAATGATATGGAAGGGGGGAAGGCAAGGGGGAATGAGGGTAGCTTTGCTCTCATCAGAGGTGGCTAGGAGAGGAAACAGCATATATATACTCAATGGGGTAAAGACATCTGGAGTAAGAAGGAGGGGGTGGGGACAGGAGGAAGGGGTGGGGATGTGAATGAAGGAGGAGAGAATCGACCATGGGGGGAGAGTGGTCAGATGTAACACATTTTCTTTTGTACTTCTTGAAAGGGGCTGGGATTGGATGGCCTGTCTGGGACCATAGGGCCAGGTGGATGCTAGACCTAAGGGGTGGTATGGGCTTGGGGCCTCTTGGCCCCAGGGCCAGTGATCTGTCTGATCCACCACTCAGTTATCCTACAGCAGTGAAAGGAGAGAGAAAATATAGTATATGGCAGTGGAGAAATACTAAAGGAGGGAGTTTCAATCAGCAATGGAATCTGTAGAAAAATATAGAAGTAACTGTTGGGATGGACTTATCATAAAGAAGTGATCCACCCAGGACAGAGTTGGTGGTATTGGAAAAAAACAGAAAAATAAAATGAAATAACACTTTAAAAAAAGGTATATTATTTAGATCTAGTCTTTGGTGTATTGTTATTGGAACTACACTTATTATTATTCCAATTTTATCTCCTTATACGTAATATCTTAGAGATATTACTAATTTTTAATTTGTTCAATTCTTATCAAACAGCTGAAATATTTTATTTGATCTGAAGGGCTGAATGTTCTTCTTGTGTTCTACTGCAGAGTACTCACTCCAGGTATTAGATGTGAATCTACTCAGCATGAAGACACAGTGGTAGAGCTGGAAAGAGAATAAGCATTAAATTAATCATGTTGTATTCAAAGGAAAATTTTATGAAACTTTTTTTTAAATTAAGACCAATACCAGATAAATTATAACAAATTGAGGGAGGAAAATTTCCTTTATGGGACAACAATAGTCCTAATACTTAAAACAGAGAAGGATAAAATTCAGAAGAACTGAACAAATTTAATTATTAGGATCAACAAAAAAATGTTAGATACAATATCATCAAAAAGAGAACAGCAATTTATTTATGAAATTATTCCTTATTATTCAATCCAAATTATACTACAGTCACAAGGATTATTTGACATTAGGGAAAAAAAGAGTTGAATTTTAATCAAAATCATATAAAAGCTCATGATCATCTCAGTGAATAGAGAAAAAATCATTCACCAGAATATAATATTCAAGTTTGCTAAAATCTTTGCTGGTGGCTAGGTGGTGTAGTGGATAAAGCACCGGCCTTGGAGTCAGGAGTACCTGGGTTCAAAACCGGTCTCAGACATTTAATAATAACCTAGCTGTGTGGCCTTGGGCAAGCCACTTAACCCCATTTGCCTTGCAAAAACCTAAAAAAAATCTTTGCAAAATCTAGTACAGTATCTTTTTTAATATCATAAAAGTACAAAAATAAAATTAATTCATTTATAAGGATACATTATTTTTCCCAGCAAATGTAAAAGTAGAAGAAGGATGTCCCCTTTCCCTGATATTATTTGACATATTTCTGCATATGATTTTGAAAACAATTAATAAAATAGTGATGGCTAGGCATCAAAGTGGATAAATAGAGCACCAGCCCTGGAGTCAGGAGTATCTAAGTTCAAATCAGGCCTCCCTAGTTGTGTGGCCTTGGGCAAGCCACTTAACCCCATTTGCCTTGCAAAAATTGAAATAAATAAATAGAACTTTTTTTTAGGTTTTTTTCAAGGCAATGGGGTTAAGTGTCTTGCCCAAGGCCACACAGCTAGGTAATTATTAAGTGTCTGAGGCCAGATTTGAACTCAGGTACTCCTGACTCCAGGGCCGGTGCTTTATCCACTACACCACCTAGCAGCCCCTAAAACTTTTAAAAAACTAGATAAAATAAACAAAATAAACTATGTAAAGAATAACAAATGGGGAGATGAGACTCTCCTTATTTGTTGATAAAATTATGATTAACATTGAAAATCCAGGAAATCATCAAATTTACTAATTGATATGATTCATGCCTTTGACAAAATTATATATGAAGACCCTGAAAGTTCTTACTAAAAAGTTCTTGATACTGACAAATAGGTTAACATGAGAAATTGATGCAATTTTGCTAGTGGAAATATCCTAAACAGATATATATTATGATCAGTGTTGATGCTGTAGTCCAAGGCCTTTGAAAGTCTTCTATCTGACTTTCACAAGAAAATATATTAATATGGTATTTTCCTCTTTGAAATGTAAGGTGCTTCCTAGAAAGTAATGTCTTATTATTTTTTATCTTTATTTACAGTGCCTTGTAAGTAATAAACAACATAAAATGTTTAAACTTTATACCTATATATATTTATATACATATACATGGCACACATATGTAAATATATACATTTACTGTATTTTGCCATGTATAAGATGCTCCCATGTATGAAACACACCTTAATTTTGGAACTCAAAATTTGAAAAAAATGTATTACATAAAGTTAGTGAACTCAAGTTTTATTCATCATAAAATTCAAGGACCTTCTCATATATTTCAGGTACCCCTTTGGCACTTCTGGTCCATATATGCATACCTAGTCCAATCCATCTCGTGAATATGAAGCAACAATTATGTCCTCCTTTGAAATCAGTGACTTCTTTTTCATCAGCATTTCTTCTTCCCTTATGCTGAGCCATCTTTATGGACACAGGAAATCCAATTGCACTTTGCTCTTCAATTCATACCTTCAATTCCCTCTCTAAATCAGGCCATTTTGCTAACTTGCTTCTCATGGACTTCTTCTGTCATGATGTTTTAAGTAGGGTTTCTTCTTCCTGTAGCCAGTCTCAAATTGTTTTCTCAGTTGGAGGAGGACAAAACTTAGGTTCAGAAGCACAATTTCCATTCACTTTGTCAAACTGGATCACTTTTAACCTGAATTTAGTACTGTACAAAAATCTTCTCTGAGTCATTCCTGGTCAGAATATGGCAAAATCTAACCTAATATACTGGTAACAAATGTGAAACAATGAGCACAAAGACAACAAGCACAAAAAAGCAAAAAAATGCAAGTAAAAAAATCTATAAGGAGTGAAAAAAAAGCACAAAAAAGTGGGAAATGATAGTAAAAAAATCTACAACCATCATATTAGACACTCCCAGTTTTTATACCCCAAATTTTTCAAAAAAAAGGGTGTGTCTTATACATAGGAAATATAGTATTACATATTTATCGTGAGATACATAGATATAACCAAAAATTATTCTCCAAAGATATATGTATATATACATATATATGTATATAGTCAAAGGATATGAACAAAAAATGTCCCAAATTTGAATAAGACCTTATAGCCATATGAAAGAAGCTTAAATTTTAGCAGCCTTGTCTCCAGAAAATGATAATAAAATATCAAAATACTCGATGTTGGGAGAATTGTGTAAATATATTGCTGAAGAAACCATTCATCAACAAAATATTTTGTATATCAATTTAGTATCATGTAAAAACGCAATTAAAATGTCCATACCTTTGATTCAGACATTGTACTTCTGAGTTTATAATGAAAATTGATCAATGATAAGAAGAAGATCCCTATTTACATTAAATATTTATAGCAGTACTTTTTGTTGTAGGAAATAATAGGAAATAAATTGAATATTCATCTATCTATTTGGGAATAGCTGAGCAAATTTTCACATATAAATATGTTGTTAAAGAGTAATTTTAACAATTCAGAGAATTCTGGATAGATTTATATGATCTGATACAAAGTCTAATAAAGACCAAAGAAACCAATATCTATTATGACTATAGCAATATAAACAAAATCTCAAAACAATTTAAAAAGTGTTATAAAATCACAAAGATTAATCATGAACTCAAACAGAAGATATGATTTTCAAAGTTCTGAGGTCAGTGAGTATATTTTCAGACTTTTTCAGTGTATTAATTGGTTCCACTGATTTTTTTCCTCTTCATTCTCTCTCTCATTTTTCATTTAAAAGAGAACCCTCTGGGAAAACTAGGTGGCACAGAGGAAAGAGCACCAGCCCTGGAGTCAGGAAGACCTGAGTTCAAATCCCATCTCATACACTTAATAATTGCCTGTGTGACCTTGGGTAATCACTTAACCCCATTACCTTAAATCTAAAAAAAAATTAAAAATATTTTAAAAAGAGAACCCTCTTAGTGTGGGATGAGGGATGATGAAATGCTTTCTTAGAGAAGTTATGCTGCCATGAATAAGCAAAACATATCAATAAAATATGATTTAAATTGTTAAAGGTCAGAATAGATCAGTATCTTTGCATTGCTAGCATTTATGAAACTGAGATGACTGGAAGGATCATGAGAGGGTGATTCAAGGAATTGTTTAGGAAAATAAAATGTAGGCAGTGACTAAGAATCAATGAATCATAATTTTTAAAACCTGGAAAAGCCTTAGAGATCATGCAGGCAAAACTTCTCATTTTATTGATGAGGAGATTGAAGGATTAAAAGGCAAACTGGACTTGTTCAAAGGCATGTAAGTATCAGATAGAAGGCCAAAGATTCAAAGTTTTGAATACATCTAGATTCCTTATTTTAATGTACAAAGGAATGTAAAACTTTACAGGACTCTTTTTGATTTGCTAGTGTCATTCTTTTTATGTGTACATATGTATTCTCTGAGCATGTCAGTTCCAAATGCTATTATTTTAATGCTACACCTCTTTCTGGTTTATTTATTCTGGAAATGCCACAGTTACAATATTATTTAATTTTGAAATGTTAATGACAATTTATAGGATCATAGAAATTGAGCTAGAAGAGACATTGGAGACCATAAAGTCTAACCCTCTTACATTAAATATGATGGAGATTAGTGATTTATCTGAGGTTACACAACTTCTGAGTATCTGAAATAGCATTTGAACTCAGGTCTTCCTGAATACTGGTCCAGCTTCCAGTCCAGTATGCTGACTCTCAGTTCAATAGAATATATAGATGAAGATGATAAAGAGTATAAGGAGACACATATGACAACTTTACTTGACATCCACACTCCAAAGTAAACACTGAACTACTTGAATTATTTCTCCATTTACTAGCCATTTCAATATGAAACAAAGTATTGAATGAATTGCTGAATTTCATTCTCGGATCAGGTCAGTTTTAGATTCTATATTTGCAGTGCCATTCTTTGGTCTGATAAAGTCATATTTGTTAAACCCATCTTCAAGTCATGCACAAATTTATATTATTCTTCAATCCTTAGTGACCAATCTGCAAGCAATAATTTGTATTTTACATTTTATATTTACATTAAGAGCTAAGATTTGATTACTTCTGAGATGAGCAACATTGATGGTTGTATCTCCTCTCAGCAAGTCAGAGAGCTAGGACAATCCTACTAGACTGGCTACAGACAATGCCATGCCCATCCAGAGGAATAAAAACTAAACAAAAGAAAGCAAAAAATCCTTCAGAATCTGATGAACACTACATTTACTATTTGAAAAACAAATTTCATATCTTTCTTTCCCTCGATCCAAATTTCTCATACCGAAAATGATTAATCTATAAACATGCTTAACACAATGTATATGAACAATATTAACCTGACTGTGCACCGTTGAGGGGAAGGGGGAGAGAAGGAGGGGTGGAAGGAAATTTCATTTAAAAACACACATAGAAGGGTGGCTAGGTGGCATAGTGGATAAAGCACTGGCCCTGGAGTCAGGAGCACCTAGGTTCAAATCTGGTCTCAGACACTTAATATTTACCTAGCTGTGTGGCCTTGGGCAAGCCACTTAACCCTGCTTGCTTTGCAAAAACTTAAAAAAAAACATACATAGATATATGGATGAATGTTGAAACTTTCATAACATATATTTGGAAAAATAAAATATCAATAAAAATCATTCAAAGAAAATCTCAAAAAAGAACAAGGGGAAAAAAAAACTATGGGAGGACAAATTCATACAATACAAAACAATTTTTTTTCTGCAAGTCTTTCTAGGCATTTCTGAAGTCCCAGCTCTCATGATGTCTTACAGAACAATAGTACTCCATCTCATTCATATAACCCTGATTTGGTTGGTCATTCCCCAATTGAAAGGGCATTCCCTCAATTTACAATTCTTTGACACTATGAAAAAAAAGCCACTATGAATATGTTGCAAAATAATGTTTCTAAATGAATAAAATAAAATAATAGGATTATAAAGGAAATGAATTTTAGTGAAACAAAGTTTTAACCTTTCACATATAAGAAACAATTCAACCTCTCTTGAGCGACAGATTTAAAATTCTTGAAAATCTAATTGCTCTCATTTTACAGGTTAGGAAACTATGAACTAGAGATATGACATGACTCTGCCTTGGTCAATGGATGCTGTTCCATTCACTCAGTTTTTTTTTTGTTTGTTTCTTTGTTTGCTTGTTTTTTGTCCTTCATTTTCAAAGAAGACCATAATACCAGGGAGGTGATGACATGACAAGTACCTGAATTAGATTTGACTGTGAGGGCGCTGTGCTAAGTCACCAGTCTCATTCCCTCCTCTGGAGTCTTCTGGGTCCAGTGGCCAGATACGAATCAGAGTGATTGGAGATGGCTCTGGATGTAAGGCAATCAGGGTTAAGTGACTTGCCCAAGGTCACACACCTTGTAAGAGTCAAATGTCATGTTGAATTTGAACTCCTGTCCCCCTGACTCCAAGGCCAGTGCTCTATCCACTGTACCACCTAGCTTTCCTTCACTCTAGTATTGTGAAATTCCCAATGAAATCCCCTGAAGCTTCATCTCAGTGGTCATGACAGTGAAGCATAAGCTATGACCCATAGTACAAACCTGCAGTGGAGTTCAGGAATAAAGCCAATAATGACCATAGTACCTGTTCTGCAAGTCTGAGTTTATGTTTCTAAAAGGTCTTTATCACTTTCATTGTAGGAGGAGGATTTTTTTCAGCCTTAGCACATCTCTAAGACAGGTAGCTACTTTTGCAATCTGTATTTAGGTAGGGAACAGTCAAAGACTATTATGATAGCTGCAAGCATAGCAGAGAGAACACTAGGTTAAGAATAAGGAGATCTGGATTGGATCAAGTTCCATCTCTACCATTAGCTAATTATGTGACCTTGAGTCAGATCCCTACTGTCTCTAATATGCTATGAAGCTAAAGATGACATAAGTCAATGTCTCTTTTTTTCTTCCAGTACTTACTTTTTTCAATAAATTTCTTTAGAACTCTCTTGTCTCCTGTCTCTTCTCACACATTTAGTCATATTTTCATCCACAAAAATACTTTTGTTTTGTTTGATAATGGAGGGTATTGGCAAAGCTGTGAGCACATTGAAATGAGCAGAGAGTCATAATTTGGTCAGCTGTAGCTTTCTTCATTAATGACAAAAACATTTTTGACATCAAAAATTCTTAAACAAAGGCATTTCACCAGACTTCCTTCTAATGTGGGAATTTGCTTAAACCCATGCACAAAAACAAGTCATATCAACAAGGAGACTTTGTTACTTGGTTCATTATGGATGAGTTATAAATCAAAAATTATTTACTACACTGAGCCTTATGGATGTGAAAAAGATCTCTTGTTCTCAAGGAGCTTATATTCTGGTGAATTATAGGATCATAGATCTAAGTCTAAAAGGAACTTTAAGAGTCATTGGGTACAACCTCATCATTGGGTAGATAAAGAAACTGAGCCTCATTGAGGTTAAGTGATTGACAAAAGTCATGTGAGATTTGATCCTTGGTCTTTTGACTCCAGGGTCACTGCTTGTTCCATTGTTACCACCTTAGTTTCTCCTTTAATGTTCTGAAGAATACCACTGGCAGAGGGACTCCTTCCCACTTAGGAAATATTGAAATATTTTTACCTTTGGACAAGAAAGAATTGTTCATTGAAATCTATTAACAAGAAAAGTTACTTTGTACTCTGACTCTATTAATGCAAGTAAGACAAAAAAAGAAGGGATAGATGCCTTTCACAAAGTTGTTTGCTGCTATCCTAAAGGATAATCACCAAAAAAAGTTAAATTTGAGGAACAAAATGATTCCCTAGACCTTATGTGTCCTATTGCTCCAGGGTGTGTCTGACATGGAACCGGTCACATAAAGTCCTAGAATACTGAAAAACTTTCTAATTGATTATACTTCAGGGGAATTTAATCCAAACAAGCACATAATAACAAATAAAGGGGTGAAGAACTCTGACTGTCCTGATGATGTCATGTAGTTTTATAATATAGAATTTGCCCAACTGTAGCTAGGGCATATTCTTCCAGTGGACAATGGGTTGATCCCAGAATTGAACAGGACAAGTAAAGTAGACTAGATTCCCTCTGAAAAATAATGTAATATTTGCAGTGTCCTAAGTGAAATTTCTTTGATATGAAAAAACTTATCTGTTTTACTTCCTTTAAATAAAAGTATCTTGTTATATTTTAACTTCATATCAAAATTTCTCAATGTTTCCCCTCTTCTCTTCCCCTACCAAAGAGTCATCTATTATAACAATAATAATAAAATATGCCAAATGTTAAAAAAATGATTTGATTACTGAACTTGCAGGGCAGCCAAGATGACAGCATGAAGCTAGCATTCTCCCAGAGCTTTTCCCAAGGCAATGTTAAATGAAACATCTACATAGAGATCAAAGCTACAGATTCCACCTAAAATGACAAGAACAAAATTAGAAAAAAGATTTTCAATGGTAAATATCATGGAGGATCTTCAGTGAAAACAACAGTTTTCTTGAGCTAAAAATAACTATTTCTTCAAGCTACAAAAAGTACTAACAAAATACATGTGGTCAAGAATTTTAAGGAACCAATGACAAAGTGTAAAGGAAGGTGACTTTACTGCACAAAATCTAAAACTATGATATAAAGCTGAAGTCTTCAAAACTGCCTTGTGCTGAGAGACTTTCAGGGCACAGACAAGATGACTACCATCCTGCCAACATGATTCAGGAGCTTTTCCCTACCAAAGCTAAATGAAGCCTATACTCTGATATTCACAGTACATATCTAACCAAGAAAAAGAGGAGATGCAAAGAAATTTTTAACTGTAGACATCATGGAGCATCTTCAGAGAAGTTCTCTCTCTTTGGGGGAAAAGGGGAAGTAAACTCTAGGAGGTCGGAGAGCAGGGAAATCCAGCAGGAGGTTTTTAGCCACAGTGCAGTACAAATCCTGATAGATTAACAGTAGCAGAGGTCCCAGCAGCTAAATAGCAATCCACCAGAGAGGACTCCAGGCCTTAACAAAGTCTGAGCCCTGAAAACAACAGGATAAAAGGCAGGACTGGGTTATGAACCACTGTTAAGTCAGAACCTAGATATAAAGTAGGATAAAAACCCTCAGCAAAGACAAATATTGGGCTGCATAGGCAACACCTTGATCAACAATAAGGAAGGGATAATACCCCAGAATCAGGAAAATAAGAACTGTGGGTCTGTACTCCCTACTCCCCCAGGAGCAGAACTAAAATAACAAAGATGAACAAAAAAGCTAACATAGCACTCACTATAGAAAACCCCTCTACAGACAAGAATGACAGCAATGCCATGTCTGAAGAGGAAAGCAGTAAAAAATGACTTATGTGGGAAGTATCAAAATAGTCTATAAATTGTACTCAAATACAAAATCTCATCAAAGAGCTTAAAAAAATTTAAAAAAACAAAGAAGAGAGGAAAAAGAAAAATGGAGAAAAGAAATGAAAGTCATTCAAGAAAATTTCGACAAGTTGACCAAATAAATCAACTCAACTAAAATTAAAAATAACAAACTGGAAAAGAAAATATAGAAGCTAATTGAAGAAAATAAAACTGTAAAATTTAGAATTGAGCAAATAGAAACCAATGAATTTACAAGAGTACAAGTTTCCATCAAACAAAATTAAAAAGGATTAAATAATTGAAGAAATTGTAAAGTACCTTTTAGAGAAAGCACATGACATGGAAAATAGATCCAGAAGAGACAATCTACAAATATTCAGACTACCAGAAAGCCTGGACTAAAAAAACAAAAAAAAAAAACCCAACAACCTGGAAAACTTCATACAGGGAAATTACAAGGAAAAATTGTCCAAATCTACTAGAACAATATAACCATTGAAAACATCCACAGAACCCTTCCAGAACAAAACCCCAGGGTAAAAGCCCAATGGGCTGTAATACCAAATTCTTGAACCCTTAAATAAAGGAGAGAAGATTGCAAACAGAAAAATGGAAAAAAAATCCAAATAGAATATTTTGAAGAGCAAAGGACCTGGGATCACAACCCAGAACATACTATCTTACAAAATCCAACATAGTAGTCAGGGGAAAAGATGGATGTTAGAAAATAGAGGAAAATAGAGGACTTCCAGAATTTCATGACACACATACCAAAACTGAACAGAGAATTTCATCTCCAAATACAAAACCCCCAAATTACAAAAAAAGTAAATGAAAAGCAAAGGAAAAGCAAAACAAAACAAAACAAAAGTTTGACAAGACTATCAAATTGCACACAACCCTAAAATGGAAGGTATAAGATTTCTAAAGAACTTTGTTTCTTTAAGGATAATTAGAGAGTGAACTATAACTGAAGAGAATGAATCTAGAGGATATGGGTATAATTAAATCTTATAACTTCATTGTAGAGGTCCAAAAATCACATCACTTTGTTTGAGACAAAAAAGCCCTAAAAAAACAGGGGAGTTCGCTTTAAACTTAAGTGATTCATTATCCCTTGACTCACTTTAATCTCACAGTGCTTAGCACCTTGACTAGTGAGGGTATCAAAAACTGCCTAGACCCAAATTACTGTGTGTGTGGAACTTATATTCATTTGTGAAGTTCTCAATTGAGACTTCCAGAGCCTCCAAGTTCTTAGAGATGTTTAAGATTCTTACATATTCTTCACTTAACAGGGCATTAAGAACCCCTTGGGGGGGGTATAAGGAGGGAGACAGAATAGGCTGTGCATTACTTAACAAACTTTTAAGTACCCTGGGTGGGGAGGGAAGCAAATTATTAAAGAAATTAAGCCTATGGGGAGAGACAAATAGTACAAGAAATGATATGGTTTTAGATTATCCTTTAGCTCATGAAAAGGATGTGCTTACTTGAAAGATACATGAAAATGATTTGAGTCAATTCTGCTTATCAAGAAATCAATTAAAAACTGGTGATTATATCTTGATAACAATAGGAGTTTAGCAAGCAATCAAACAATCAAACTGTGATTGATGATACCTGATTAATAATATTAGAGTGATAAATAACACCAAGGGAAAAGGCAAAGAAATTTGTAATTTTAGAGGCATAAAAGAGAATGTGAATGTTGAGTATATTGTATTCTATAGATTTAGCCCAGGGAGGGAATATGATACATTTCCACTTGGGTTTAAAAATGTAACATAGTCACAATTATAAAGCTCTCCTCACCCAAAAAAGTCAGATCGTAATTATTGAAAAAATATCAAATGTTCATGATTAGGTAGAGTTAATATAATAAAAATGACAATTTTGCCCAAATTATATTACTTATTCATTGCTGTATCAATCAAACTAGCAAATAACTACTTTACTGAGCTAGAAAAATTAGTAACAAAATTGAACTGGAACAACAAAAGGGAAAGATTAACAAGGGTGATGAGAAAAAAAGTACAGGATCTAAAAACTATACTATAAAGCAGCAGTCATCAAAACTGTCCAGTATTGGTTAAGAAATAGAGTAATGCATCCATGGATTAGGAGACATTCAAAAGAAACCACAGATAATGACTAGAACAGTCTATTATTTGACAAAAACAGACATTAATCACTGAGATAAAAACTCAATATTTGACAAAAAATGTTGGGAAAATGGGAAAACAGTATGGTAAAAACTAGGTGTAAAACCACATCTTACAACCTATACCAAAATAAGATAAAATGGGTACAGGATTAAGGCATAAAGAGCAATAATATAGATAAATTAATAGACCAAAAAATGTTCTATCTGATGTATGGAAAAGTGATAAATTGATGACCAAACAAGAATTAGAGCACATTATGAGCTACAAAATGAATGATTTTGACAACGTTAAGTTTAAAAGTTTTTGCACTAATGAAATCAATGTTACCAAAATTAAAAGAAAAGCAGAAAGCTGGGGAAAAAAAACTTCACAACCTGATAAAAATCTCATTTCTGAAATATATAGAGAATTGAATCAAATTTATCAGATCTAAATATATTGTGCCTCAGCTGAAGTAAAACTAAATCTGGGGTAGCAATCCTTATCTCAGACAAAGTAAAAGCAAAAATCTATCTCAATAAAACAATAAGGAAGGAAACTACATCTTCTTATAAGACACCATGGGTAATAAAATTATATCAGTACCGCACATGTATGCACCTAGTGGTATAGCATCCAGATTCCAAGAGGAGTAGCTAAATAAATTACAAGGAGAAATAGACACCAAAATTGTAATAATGTGAGACCTCAATCTCCCTCCCTCAGAACTAGATAAATCTAACAACAAAATAAACAAGAAGGTGAATGAAATCTTAGAAAACTTAGAAAAGAATATCTTTTTCTCAGAAGTACATGTCACCCTTAAAAATCATATGAAAAAGTGCTACAAATCACTATAGATTAGAGAAATGCAAATTAAAATAACAATGAGATATCATTTCACAACTATTATATCAGCAAAGATGAGAAAAAAGGGAAGATGATCAATGTTGGAGAGGTTGTGGGAGGAATTAGTTATTGATGCATTTGCTAGTGGAGTTGTGAACAGATCCATTCTTTCTGGAGAGCAATATGGAACTATGCTCAAAGAGCAATAAAACTGTTCATACCTTTTACCCAGCAGTTCCAATTCTATATCTATGTCCAGAGGAAATTGAAAAAACATGGCAAAAGTCCTACAATTTGGGGCAGCTGGGTGGTACAGTGGATAGAGCACTGTCCCTGGAGTCTGGAGTACCTGAGTTCAAATCCGGCCTCAGATAATTAATAATTACCTAGCTGTGTGGCCTTGGGCAAGCCACTTAACCCCATTTCCTGGCAAAAAAGTTCTACATGCTCCAAAATATTAATAACAGTTTTTTTTGTAGTCGCAGAAAATTGGAAATTGGAGGGATGCCCATCAATCTGAGAATGACTAAACAAGTTATGGGACATGAATACTATGGCATACTATTTTTTTTATTTTATAGGGAACCATAAATGGCTGGACTCTAGAGAATCATGGAATGACTATATTATCCCCAACTAGAGGAAGAGAAATAAAACAAAACACACCAAACAAACCCCTACTGAATCTGATGAAAACTTTATAAGAATAATCTCTTATGTGTCTCTTTCCCTTAATCCTAATTCCTCATGACAAAAATTACTAATTTGTAAACATGTTCAAACAAATATGTTTGCAAAGTGCTTGCCTGACCATTCTAAATTGAGGGGAGGAGGCAGGAAGGGTGGCTGGAGTAAAATTTCGTAATTTGGAAATATGCACGTACATATAGATGAAAATAAATAAATAAATTGGTTTTTTTAAAGAGGAAAAAATTGCCTGGTACTTGTTAAGACAGAGTAGTGCACCAGTGGATTAGGGTAGGTTCAAAAGGAAGAGTAGTAAATTATTTCAGTGATCTTTGACAAACAGTACTATTTGATGAACCCAAAGACAGTTTCTGGGAAAAGAAGCTGACAAAAATTTTTGGGAAAATTGGAAAATAGTAGAGCACAAACGGGTACAGCATTTAGACATAAAGTACAAAGCCATTGATCAATCAACACATCAAGAAATACTCTATATGTCAAAACTATGAAAAGGGAGAAATTTATGAACAAACAGAAAATAGAGTACATTATAAATTTCAAAATGGATTATTTTGACTATATTATATTAAAAAAGGTTTTGCACTTATAAAACCAATGCTGCCAAGAGCAGAAAAAAACAGAAATTTGGAAAAGGTGTTTCATGACTTGGTGTTCTGATAAAGGTGTTATTTCTAAAATATATAGAGAACTGTAGGAAATTTATAAGACTCCAAGTCACTTCCCAATTGATGAATGATCAAAGCAGGCATTTTTCAAATGAAGAAATTAAGCAATTTATCATCATGTGAAAAAATGCTCCAAATCATTAATTAGATAAATACAAATTAAAACCTCTATGAGGTACCATCTCATACCTTTCAGATTGGCCAAACTGACAAAAAGGCAAAATAATAAATATTGGAGAAGTTGTGGAAGTATTTGTACATTAGTGCAATATTGGTGGAGCTGTGAACTGATCCAACCATTTTGGAGAGTAATTTTGAACTATCCCTACAGAACTATAAAATTGCTCATACACTTTGACCCAGCAATGCCAATACTAGGCCTATATCCAAAAGAAATGCTATAAAAGGGGGGAAATCCCACATGTTCCAAAATATTCATAACAACTCTTTTTTTGTAGATACAAAGAACTGGAAATTGAGGGGATGTCTATCAATTGGGTAATGACTAAGCAAGTTATGATATATGAGAACTTTTCTTCCATGAGGAATCATGAATGAACTGACTCTAGTGAAGCATTGGATGAATCATCGGAACCAATGCTGAGCAAAAGGAGCAGAACTGAGAGAACTTTGTACACATTAATAACTACAATTTGAGCTAATCAACCTTGATGCATGCAGTTACTCTCATCACAACAGAAAGGTAGGACAACCATGAGAGACCTATTATGGACAATGTTATCCACAACCAGTGGGATAAAAGCAACATAGTAAAAAAAAATACAGTCTGAATGAACACCATGTTCCCTTTTCTAAATTTTTCTAATTGTTCTAATTCTAAAAATTAACTTATGTTTTTCTATCCCATCTCATGATTTTCTTTCCCCCCCTTAGTTCTACTTCCTCATACAGAAAATGACTAATCTGTAAACATGTTAAACAGAATGTATACGTACAATGTTCATCAGACTATTTGTCATTGTGAGGAAATGGGTGGGAAAGGAGGGTGGAAAGAAATCACATAACTATATATATATATATATATATATATATATATATGTATGTATATATATGCACATATACATATACATGTGGATGAATGCTAAAAAACTTTAATTACATGTAATTGGAAAAAATTAAGTAAAATACTGATTGGGGAAAATAAAGATAAGAAAAAAGGAAATGCAAGATTACTTCTTGATATTGTTGATATTGTTGTGATATTGTTGTTCTCTGAAATTATGGAGCAAAATATCTATGTGTCCCTATATTGTTCACCCAAACATACTGAATCTCTGTTTCCTCAGTGGTAAAATAAAGATAATAACCCTTTCATTTTTGTATCTCACAAGCTTGTTGTTAGGCATAAATAAGGTATTTGTAATTACAAAGTCATATAGTTATTCATATTTCTAATGTGTTCATATCATGAACAAAATGTTATCAAAGTCATTAGTGAATCAAAAGCCAATTTTATGTATGCATATATTATGTGATTTTTATGTATGTTTATATTAACATAAATTTAACTATCTGAAGAATCACATCATCTGCTACTCAATGATCTTAAGAGTACAGAAATTTGTAAAATTCATCTTCAAGTCATCACCAGTGAGATATTTTAAATAAGAATTTATTTGTAGTCATTTTTGAGGGCCCTGAGCATTTTCTCTGTCTCTAGAAAATTGGAGAGTAACAATCAATACATCACCCTTCACCAAGGGTTCAACTGGCAAATGAGTTTGGAGGATCAAAGGCCATGCCTTCCAGTCTCGTTAGAATTATTCCCCAACAAGAACCTGTCACCGAAGCATGCACCAGACTTTAGAAATGTAACTCTAGTGATGTTTCCTTGACAGCAGATGGAACAAGTACTTTTTACTGAAATTTCATGGGAGAGAAATTAGATTTTATAGTCAAAGGTAAAGTATGGATGAAATATCCCTTTAAAAGCTCATGTGGTGAATAAGTCAACACACATTGTAACCAACCAACTGTACTGGGATATCATTTCCTTTTCCTGGAGGAAAAATCATATTATTTTTTCAACCAATATCATAAGTTTCAACAGGAGCTTTAGGTAATGATAGTATTGGACAGGACACCAAGCATTCAGGCACTATGTTATTTCACTTATGTTGAAAGAAGTTCCACTTCCAAAGAAGCTATATATGTTCTCATCCTTTTGTCTTATCTTGCCTCAACTTTTCATTGATATTTTCAATGTGAAGAAAAATCTCCCCTGTGTCCTGAAATCTTGGAATTTTTTCCCCATTGGTCAAGTAAAATAAGATAGAGATAATATACAATTTTGCTTCACAATTAAATTACAATCACCAAATTCTTTAATAGATATGTTTTGAGAGCAATACAAAAGTAGAGCATATATCTTTCTTTTGCTAGGTGATATTGTGTAGATTAAGGAAAGCTTTTAAAGGGGATTACATGAAAAAAATAGGCCCTTTTTTCTTTTTTTATTTTCTTCTTATATCAGTTGCTTCCTTGGGAAATGATATAGTTTGAATAGTTAGATGTTTTACTGAAGATATTTGATAAAGATGTCAGAGTCTGATTCATTAGAAGTCCTAAATAAATTCAGGTTTCAATATCATGATATCATGCATGTGTAGATGGATGATACATTTGTATGCATTTCTGTACATACACTAATGTACAGGCAAAATATGTACCCCCTCCCGAAATAACAATAGCAACAGAGGGAATTTAGATTAAATAAAAATTGCCCATTATTAAGAAGTTCTTCATATCATATAGTCAAATTCTTTTTTTTGCCATTGATATTAATTTATTAATAAAAATGACTTATTACTCTCTCTCAATGAGACAGTAATGATGTGATCTTCATGTTATTTCCTAAATTTACCATTTAACTTAGCAATTCAGTTTCAGGATCTTGAGTTTACTTAAATATCCAAAACATCTTTTGGTTAACTACATGGGAATGTTTGAGATAAGTATGCAGTTGTTTCTATAATAACATATACACTTCTATAAAAATAAAAGATAACTAGTGTAGCTGTCTACCTTTTTCATCCAAGAAAGAATACCAAAGAGACCAATTTTAATTCAATTAAATAGAATGCTGTGTTCTTTTGGGGTACTGCTTTGCTTTGAGCAGCACCTGGAATTTATGTTGGCATCTCTGTTCTGAGTTATTTATATGAAATGTATCTTGATATAGTTTTATTTGTAGCTTAAGAAAATATGATCATATTGTATAATGTTACATAAAGCCAAGACATGATGGAAGTTATCTAATACTTTTTTTTGGCAAGTGTACAGTATCACATTTTTTCTTTGTCTAGCCAGGATGAGTATCCATTAAAATGACCAGGAAGGAAGGAAAACAGTTATCCTGCTTCTTCTATGAAGTTTTTCATTTAGCTGTAATCCACAGCATTAGGAGATTGTAGGACAGAGAAGCAGAGGGAAGGAGAAAGGGAGAGGGGAAGGGGGATATTGTATTTTCTCTTCTATAAGATGACATACGGTGTTTGTATCTATGAACGAGCGATATCTATGGATTCTATAAATGTCACACCTGCAAGTTTTGATTATGCAGGAAATTAGTGAAAAATGAAATCCTTTGGTTAGCCCCAGAACTTATTCACACCATTTCTTTCTACATACTTTTCCTCATACCTAATCTTTTCCTAATTAATTTTCAGGGAGAAAAGATAAAATAGAACAAAAAGGTCATTATGAGAGGGGCATTACTGTACCACACTCTACAAATTTATAAGATCACACACTATTTGACATGAAAGAGAATATAGAGTTCACAAATTCAACCTCACCATTTTATTAATAAGGAATCAGGACTTCAGAAATGATAATTTTTACAAGGTCACATTTCATGGACCAACAATATGGAGGTTATTGTGATTTGTGACTTTCCCAGCTAGCAAGTTTCAAGTTTCTGAGGCCCAATTTGAACTCAGGTCCTTCTGACAACATTACTTGGCTCTATCCACTACACCATCTAGCTGCCCTTGAGTTTGATCATTTTCCACCTTAATTAAACTGTCCCTCAAATCAAGTGGCCCAAAAGTCTAAGTCATTGACCAAGAGTCAAATTTCCTGATTGTTTAATCATAAAGTCCTAGAATGGGAGGAGTCTGAAACTTTTCAGTCTAGATAATACTAATGAGGAGCACCCCTTTAGAAAATTTGGAAGCAGAAAAGTTTTATCCAATTGTATCAATATTGTATACCTGATGAATAACATTCTCATACTATTATTAATACTTTCGTAAAGTATTAAATGTCCTGAATGTGTCCTTTTTTTTGGTTTCTCTCCTGAGCTCAAAGCACTAGACTAATGACAGTTAAACATGGTCCAGAAAACAATGTTTGGTCTTGGATTAAAAAAAATCAATAGCAAATTTCCTGAATCCTATCATATATTGGGCTGTCAGAAGTAAGAGTAACTGGAGAAACCAAATATTTGTAATTGTTCTCTATCAAAATGTATTAGATAAGCTTAACTAAAGAAGAAAAATTAGCTATCCTAAAAGAGATACCTGGAAAATTCCACAAATAGTCCACAACCTTTTTGTATTCTCATGTTTATGAAATCATTATGAGAAATGTAGCTGAAATTTCAAAATCAAGATTTAGAGTTGGAAGAAAATTTAGAAATCATCTAATGCCACTCTCTTAATTTTGTAAATCATTAAAGTGTGACTTGATTAATCAATCAACAGGGATTTATTGTTGATTATTGTGTACTAGATGTGCAAAATACTGTGCATCCATTTACAAGTATTAAATAGCCTATAGTTTCTAAAATTTTACATTCTATTGAGAGAAATATTATGTGTACATATCAGTATATTCAACAATAAGTACAAGATATTTACAGGATGAATTGGTAGCATTAGGGGAATTGGATTTTTTTAATGAACAGATAAAGCTTAAGCTAAATTTTGCAGAAAAAGGGATTCTGAGAGGCAGAATGAAATGTTAGTACATGGAAACAGCTCTGTGGAAGGGTTTAAGGATGACAAATTGAATGTAGTATGTGAGAAACAACAAGAAATTCAATTTAATTTGGTTATAGAGTGCTTGAAAGGGAAGAAATATTGAATAAAAATATAAACCTACTCCTGTGGTAGAGCCTAGATGGCAGAGTGAAGCAAGCATGCATCTGGAGCTTTTCCTTACATAACTTTAAATGATGCCTCCATTTGTATCTTAAAATTACAGATACCACCCCACTGCCACCCTCACAAAAATAGAGTCAAACAAGTTTTCAACTCAGGACATCATAGAGGACCTTCATTGAAGGTCTATCTCTTCAGAGATATAAAGAAGTATAGATCAGCTAGCCTGGAGAGCAAGAAAAAAAAATAGGGGGTTCCTAGCCAGATTGCAGTCCAGATCCCAGCTCAGCTAGATAGCAGGCCAGCAGAGAAGGTCCCAACCTCAGATAAAGTCCAATGACTGGAAATACTGGAGCAAAAAACAGAATAGGAGAGGGAAAAAATTACTACATAGGGAACACCTGAGCATATAAGAGGAAGCAAACTTTTGCATAGATAATGCCTGGGTTGTACAGGCAGCACCCTGGAAAGTGATAAATCAGGGATCAATCTTAGTCCCAGAAAAAATATTCTGGTACTATACTCCATATACCCCAGGAACAGAGTTCAATTATCAAACTGAACAAAAAAGACACAAAGATGCTAAGCATGGAACACTGATATTCAGATAGAGATGATGAAAATATTTCTCAAAAGAAAAAGGCAATGACAAAGTATTTGCAGGGAAAGTTTCAAATGACTTTATAAGTTGAAGTCAAGTCCAAAACTTCATAGAATAGTTTAAGAGATTTTAAACACCAAATAAAAGAGGAATAAGAAAACTGAAAAAAAAGAAATGAGAATGATGCAGGAGTATTATGAAAAAGCACTGAAGAAAGCAACTTTTTATTTTTGTTTATTTATTTATTCTTATTTTTGTACAAATTATGTTTTTTATACATTACTAAAATATTCTTGCTTAAGAGAGTGGATCAGCCTCAAATCAGCTTGTTTAGCAGTGGGGTTGGAGCCCAGCAGCCTGAGGGCCAAAGAGCCAGACCTGCTTGATCAGTGGGGCTAGAGCCTGGTTGACCCCACAGACTTGGGTCAACTATGGAGCAGAGGCAGTGGTGTGGGTGCTGACCCTCTGGAACTTGCTGACAGGGCTGAGTGGAGAGTTTTGTTGCAGGAACGCTGAGGACACCATCCCTGGGCTCCTCTGATCTGAGGAACTCTAGTCCACACCTCCATTGCAGCTGAGGCCTCTTCCCAGAACAAACACATTTACAGACTACTTCTGTCCCAGGCACAGGTGTTTGAACAGAACCAGCCCAGCTGACAATAGGGAGAAGGAATGACCTTACCCCAGGGAAAAGCCCACCATTGATGAAGAAAAAAGTATTTAACAGCTTCAATGGCTAAGGTAATAGGCCCCATTCAAGGTCACAGACAGTCCAGTGAAAGCAACCAGCACCCCTTACTGGTCAGCCAGAGAAATTGCACGCAGTGAGTAAAGCCTCTAGGGATCCCAACACCAAAACTCTGTGAACCAGCCCCTCCCCAACTCAAGATCTTAGCAAAATAAAGAAAGGTCAGCGGAAAGGTAGATCCATAGAAAAATTCTTAAGAGGAAAACACCCTAACTCAGAGAGACCTAGTAACTCTGAGCAGAATATGATCTGGTCTCCAGTACAGAAAGACTTCCTTGAAGAAATAAGGAAGGAGTTTAAAAATCAATTGGAAAATTTGGGAGAGACAATTAATACCTTGCAACAAGGAAACAAATCACTGGAAAATACAGTTGGACAAATAAAAAATGAGAATAATTCTCTCAGATCCTCAATTGGACAAATACAAAATGAGAATAAATCTCTTAGATCCTCAACTAAACAAATACAAAATGAGAATAAATCTCTCAAATCATCAATTGGACAAATATGAAATGAGAATAATTCTCTGAGACCCTCAATTGGGAAAAGGAAAAAAGAAAATAATTCTCTCAAAACCTCAATTGGAAAAATGGAAAGCTCTTTCAAAAGTAGAATTGTCCAATTAGAAAAGGAGTAGCAAAAGTAAATGAAGAAAACTCCTACCTAAAAAAATGAATGGCATCTGCAAAAACTAATGACTTCATGAGACAGCAAGAACCTGTGAAACAAAATCAAAAAACAGGAAAAATAGAAGAAAATGTAAAATACCTCATCAGTAAAAACCACTGACCTCAAGAAGAGATTGAGGAGGAGCAACCTGAGAATTATTGGACTTCCTGAAAACAATGAAGGAAAAAAAAATAGCCTGTACGTAATATTACAGGATCTAGTGATGGAAAATTGCCCGGATATCATGGAGCCAGAGGGCAAAGTAGTTATTGAAAGAATATATCTATCACCTCCAGAAAGAGATCCTAAAATGAAAACACCAAGGAATGTTGTGGCCAAATACCAGAACTATCAGATAAAAGAGAAAATCCTGCAAGTATCCAGAAGGAAACAATTTAGATACCAATGAACCACAGTAAGGATTACACATGACCTGGCAGCATCAACATTAAAGTATTGAAGGGCTTGGAATGTGATATACTGAAAATCAAGGGAGCTTGGAATGTAGCCAAGAGTTCATTATCTGGCAAAACTGAACCTTCCTCTTCCAGGGCAAAAGAAGAACATTTGAGGAAATAGGTGACTTCCAACTTTTCCTAATGAAAATACCAGAACTTAATAGCGAATGTGGAGTTCAAGAAGGACATCCGAGAGACTCATGAAAAGATAGAATGGGGGGGGGGGGGCTGTTATCAAATGAGATGAAACTGCTTATTTCCCTACCTGGGAGAATGACTTTAATAACTCTAGAGAATTTTAACTCTATTAGAGAGAATTAAATTAGTCATAAGAGATGGACACTCATGATTTATTCGAGAAACTGTCCTCCAATAAGATGAAACTGGCTATATCCTTATCTGGGGGATAGATTCTAATCAATAATTGTAATTATAGTAAATAGAAAATACTTAGCTAGAAGGGATGGATAATCATGATCTTTCTGTGACTCATATAGAAAGATTTAAAAACAAAAGCACCTTAAAAAAAGAGGACAGTAAAGAGATGGGAGGATGGAGGAAACTGAATGAGTTAAATCTCATTACATTAAGAGCACTGGTTGCAATAGAGGGGAAGAAGGAAAGAGGTGAGAACCACTTGAATCTCACTCTCATCGGATTGGCTCAAAATTAAGATACATACACTCAGTTAAGTTGAGAAATTTATCTTTAAAGCATTAAAAGGGTGAAAGAGTAGGGGGAAGAAAGGGGGAACCAACAGAAGGAAGGGAAAGAAGAAGGGGCAAAGGGAAAGAAAGAAAGGGTGGGGGGGTCGGATATAGAAAGGCAAATACACTGAAGGTGGTGGTATTCAGAAGAAGAATACTGGGAAATATGGATAAAGGAAAAAAAGGGGGGAAATATAAACAGAGGGAAGATAGCATAGAGGGCAATAAAGACTGAGTAATGATACCTTTCAATGTGAACAGGATGAACTGTCTCCTAAAATGTAAGAGAATAGCAGAGTGGATTAAAAATTAGAATACAATATGCTGCTTTTAAGAAACTCATTTGAAGCAGACAGATACATATAGAGTAAAGGTAAAAAGTTGGAGTAAAATATATTTGCTTCAGCTAAAGTGTAAAAAGCAGAAGTAGCAATTCTAATCTCATACAAATCAGATGCAAGAATAGAGATAATTAAAAGAGATAAAGAATGAAATTCTATCATCCTAAAAAAGTATCATAGAAAATAAAGAAATTTCAATACTAAATATGTATGTTGCTAATGCCATAGCATCCAGATTCTTAGAGGAGAAGTTGAAGGAATAACAGGAAGAGATCGACAGCAAAACTCTACTTGTGGTAGACCTCAACCTCCCACTTTCAGATTTACATAAATCTAATCATAAAATAAATAAAAAGGAAGTTAAGGAGGTAAATAGATTGTTAGAAAACCTAGACATGATAGGCTTATGGAGAAAACTGAATGGAGATTAAAAGGAATATGCTGTCTTTTCTGTAGTACATAGCTGTACTGAGGCATAAAAACCTAATAATCAATTGCAAAAAAAAAAAGAAGAAATAGAGAATACATCTTTCTCAGATGATAATGTAATAAAAATCAGGTGCAATATTGGGTCAGGGAGGTATAGACCCAAAACTAATTGGAAACTAAATAACCACATTATAAAGAATGAGTGGTTCAAACAACAAATAATAGAAAAAAATTAATTATTTTAACCTAGATAATGACAATAATGGAACAACATACCAAAATCTATGGGATACGTTCAAGGTGGCTGTCAGAGGACATATTATTGCTCTAAATCCTTATATGAATAAGTTAGAGAAAGAGGATATCAATGGAGTAAATATGCACCTAAAAAAATTAGGGAAAGAACAAATTAAAAACAAATTAAATACCAAATTACAAATTCTAAAAATTAAAGGGGAAATTAATAAAATCAAAAGCAAGAAAACTATTGAACTAATAAATAAAACCAAGAGTTGCTTTTATGACAAAACAATAAATTTGACAAATCTTTGCTCAATTTGAATAAAGAAAGAAGTAAACCAAATTGTGAGTATTGTGAATGAAAAAGGTGAACTCACCAACAATGAGTAAAGTAATAATTCGGAATTATTTTGCCCCACTCTATACCAATAAATTTGATAATCTAAGTGAAATGGATGAATATTTACAAAAATATAAGTTTCCCAGGTTGAATGAAGAGGAAAATAATACCTAAATAACTGTATCTCAGAAAATAAAATTCAACAAAGCATGATTGAACTCCCTAAGAAATAATCTCCAGTGCCAGGTGGATTCACAAGTGAATTCTTTCAAATGTTTAAGGAACAACTGCTTCCAATTCTATATAAACTCTTTGGAAAAATATGTGAAGATGCAACTCTGCCTAATTATTTCTATGGCACCAACATGGTGCTAATGCCACCATTATGGTGCTAAACTAGGAAGAGTTAAAACCAAGAAAGAAAATTATAGACCTATCTCCCTGAGGAAATATATATATATGTGAAAAAATATTAAATAAAACTGAGCAAAATGTCTACAATAAGTTATCACTAGGATAATACATTAGGATTTATATCAGGAATGTAGGGTTGGTTCAATATTAGGAAAACTGTCAGTATAATTAATAATATCAATAGCAAAACTGTCAGAAATCATATGATTTTATCAACAGATGCTAGAAAAACTTTTTTCTAAAAAACAGGATCCATTCCTACTAAAAATACTAGAAAGTGTAGGAATAAATTGATTGTTCCTTAAAATAATAAGTAGCATCTATCTGAAACCATCAACAAGCATTTTATGCAATGGAGTTAGACTACAGGCATTCCCAATAAGATCAGGGCTGAAACAAGGATGCCCATTATTCCCACTACTATTCTATATCGTATTTGAAATGTTTACTTCAGCAATAAGAGAAGAAAAAGAAATCAAAGGAATTAGAATTCAGAAATAAGAGATAAAATTGTCACTTTTTGCAGAAGACATGCTCGTATACCTAGAGAATCCCCCCCAAAAAAATCATCTAAAAACTACTAGAAATAATTAGCAACTATACAAAGGTCATAGGATATAAAATAAACTTTCATAAATCCTCAACATTTCTATATATGACTACAAGATGCAGCAGAAAGAGTTAAAAAGAGAAATCCCATTCAAAGTAATTTCAGACAATATAAAATAACTGGGAGTGTACCTGCCAAGGCAGACTCAGAAACATTTTGAAAATTAAAGTATTAATTAAACTGCTTGTTTAATGTCCTACCATTCAAAATTCCAAATAATTGCTTTAATGAGTTAGAAAAAGGTGTAAGTAAATTTATATGGAGAAAGAAAAAGTCAAGAATCTCCATGGATTTAATGAAACAAAGTGCAAAACAAGGTGATAACCCAAGCCCATCTAAAATTATATTATAAGACATTAGTCATCAAAATTGTCTGTTATTGATTCAGAAATTGAGTGATAGTTCAGTAGAATAGGTTAGGTGCAATAGTAGGGATTGTTTATAGTAATCTGCTGTTTGATAAACCCAATTATTGGAATAAAATCTCTCTCTTCAATAAAAAAAATTTGGGGAAAAATTGGAGGTTAGTGTGGCAGAGACTTGGACTAGACCAACACCTCACATCCTATACCAAGATAAGATCAAAATGGATATAGTATCTAGACATGTAAAACAATATTATAAGGAAACTAGGAGATCAAGGAATAGTTTACCTATCATCACTGGAAAGGGAAGCAATTTATGAACAAGGAAAAGATGGAAAACATCCTTAAAAACAAACTAAACAATTTTTGTTACATTAAATTAAAAATCTTTTGCACAGGCAAAACCACTGTAACCAACACCAAAAAAATGTAATAAATTGGGAAACAATTTTTGCAGCTGGCATTTCTGACAAAGGACACTTTTTTTAGATTTTTGCAAGGCAAATGGGGTTACGTGGCTTGCCCAAGGCCACATAGCTAGGTAATTATTAAGTGTCTGAAGTCGGATTTGAATTCAGGTACTCCTGAGTCCAGGGCCAGTGTTCTATCCACTGCGTCAACTAGCCACCCTAAGCCACCTAGCCACCCCAGAATGGATGCATTTCTAAAATATACAGAGAACTGAGTCAAATTTAAAAAAATAAGACAAGCCATTCCCCAATTGACAGATGATCAAAGGATATGAAAAGGCAATTTATAGATGAGGAAATCAAAGCAATCCATAGTCTTATGAAATATTACTCTAAATCACTAATTATTAGAGAAATGCAAATTAAAGCATCTCTGAGGTACCACCACACACCTCTCAGACTGACCAATATGACCAGGAAAGACAATGATCAGTATTGGAATGGATATGGGAAATCTGGGACAGTAATACATTGTTGGTGGAGCCATGAACTCATCCAACCTTTCTGAAGAGAAATTTGGAATTATGCCCAAAAGGGAACAAAAATGTGCCTACCTTTGATCCAGCCATACCACTACTGGGTCTATACCCTGGAGAGATTATGAAAAAAGGATTAAAGCATCACTTATAAAAATATTTATAACAGCTCTATTTGTGGTGGCAAAAAATTGGAAATTAAATGAATGTCCATCAATTGGGGAATGGCTTAATAAGCTGTGGTATATTAATGTGATGGAACACTATTGTTCTAATAGAAACCAGGAGGGATGGGAATTCAGGGAAGCCTGGAACAATTTGCATAAACTGATACTGAACAAGATGAGCAGAACCAGAAGATCATTGTACACTGTAACAGCAACCTTGGTATGATGATCAACCTTAATTGACTTGCTCATTCCAACAGGGCAACAAGCAGGCAAAATTTGGGGGTACCTGTAATAGAGAATTCAATCTGTATCCTGAGAAAAAATTTTGAAGTTTGAAGAAAGACCAAAGACTATTCCCTTTAATTTAAAAAACAATTATCTTATTATGTAATTTTGCTATATCATATATGTTTCTTCCTTAAAGATATGATTTCTCTCTAGTCACATTCAACTTAAATCAGTGCATACCATGGAAAAAATGTAAAGACTAACAAACTTCTTTCTGTGAGGGCTGGGGGGGAGGCAAGCAAGATTAGGAGAAAAATGATTAAATTCAAAATAAATAAAATCTTTCTAAAAAAACTACTATTGTATATAATTGAAAAAATATTTATATCAATAAAATAAATACATTTGAAGGAGAGAGATACTCACAGGTTAAAGGGGAAAGTTTGGAGCAAAGTATATTATTCTTCACATAAGCAAAAAAACAAATCAGGCATAGAGATCCTGATATCCAAAAAAAGCAAAAGTACAAAAACGATCTCATTAAAGGTGATAAGGATTGAAACTACGCCTTCTTAAAAGGCAGCATAGGTAACAAAACTATATCATTAATAAACATGTATGCACCTAATGGTATAGAATCCAAATTCCTAGAGGAAAAAGTAAAGTGAATTTTAATGAGATATAGACATTAAAATATTAATGGGGGGGAACTTCAATGTCCCTCTCTCAGAAATAGATAAATATAATCACAAAATAAACAAGAAAGAAGTTAAGGATTTGAATGAAATCTTAGAAAACAGATATTTTGGAGAAAACTTTGGAGAAAACTTAATGGAGATGGAAAAGATTATACTTTCTTCTCAAGAGTCCATTGCATCTGTACCAAAACTGAACTTCTACAAGGGCATAAAGGTCATAAAATCAAATGCCGAAAGTCACAAATAATAAATACACACTTCTCAAACTATGCTGCAATAAAAATTCCATTTAATTAAGGGTCATGGAAAGTTTAAGTAAAAATTAATTGGAGGGTGCTAGGTGACACAGTGGATAGAGCACTGGCCCTCAAATGAGGAGTAACTGAGTTCAAACCCAGCCTCCGACACTTAATAATTACCTTGCTGTGTGGCCTTGGGCAAACCACTTAACCCCATTTACCTTGCAAAAAACTAAAAAAGAAATTAATTGGAAACTAAAGAACTTAATTTTAAATAATGTGTTGTTCCAATAGCAAATCAAATAAATAATCAATAATTACATCCAAGGAAATGATAATAATGAGACAACACACCAAATTTATAAGAGGCAGCCAAGGCAGGTTTGAGGGGAAACTTTATATCTCAAAGTGCTTATATAAATAAAATAAAGACCTAGCAGATCAATTCAACTAAAAAGCTTGAAAAAAGAACAAATTAAATATCTCCAATTAAATATCAAGTTAGAAATTCTGAAAATCAAAGGAGAGATCAATAAAATTGAAAGTAAGAAACCCACTTATCTAATAAATAAAATTAAGAGCTGGTTTCCTGAAAATCCAATAAAATAGTAAACCCTTTGGTTAATCTGATTTAAAGAAAAGAAAGAAAGAAGAAAACAAAATTATCAATATCAAAAGTGAAAGGAGTAAACTAACCACCAAAGAAGGGGAAATTAAAGAGATAATTGGAAACTACTTTCCCAAACTGTATTCCAATAAATGGGATAACCTTAATGAAATGAATGAAATGTTTACAAAATTACAAAATACCCAGATTAACAGAAGAGGAAATAACATATTCAAATAATGCCATATCAGAAAAAAATTGAAGAAACCCTCAATAAACAATAAACTCCCTAAGAAAAAAATCTCCAGGCCTAAATGGATTTAAAAATAAATTCTACCAAACATTTAAGGAATAATAATTTCTATTCTAACCAAAATTTTTTAAAAATAGAGGAGATGGAGTTCTGTCAAATTTCTTTTTTGACACCAACATGGTGCTGATAACTAAACTAGGGAGGAACCCAGTGCACAAAGAAATTCATAGGCCAATCTCAGTAATAAATATTGATGCAAAAATCTTAAATGGAATTTTAGCAATGAGACTACAACGAGTTATTACTCAGATAACACACCATGATCAGATATGATTTATACCAGGTGGGCAGGGCTGGTTCATTATTAGGAAAACAATCAACATAATTGAACACATCAATAGCAAAACCAACAGAAATCATATGATTATCTCAATAGATGCTGAAAAAGCCTTTAATAAACTATAGCATCCATTCCTATTAAAACACCAAGAAAATATAGGAATAAATAGGTTTTTCCTAAAAATATTAAGTAGCATCTATCTAAAATAATAAGTAACATCTATCTAAAATAATAAGTAGTATCTATCTAATATTATATGGAATGGAGATAAACTTGGAGCATTTCCAATAGGATAAGAAATGAAACAATGATGCCCATTGTCAACAATATTATTCAATATCGTATTAGAAATATTAGCTTTAGCAATAAGTGAAGAAAAAGAAATTGAAGGAATCAGAATCAGCAATGAAGAAGCAAAGTTTTCATTCTTTTCAGATGATATGATGGTATACTTAGAAAACCCAAGAAAATCATCTAAAAACTTCCTGAAAGAATAAACAAATTCAGTAAAGTAGCAGGAGATAAAATAATCCCATCTAAAAAAGCAATATTTCTATATATATATAAAAAAGGAAACTCAAGAACAAGAGATTGAAAAGGAAATTTCATTTAAATCAACACCATTAAATACTTGGGAACCTATGTCCTGAGACAAACCCAGAAACTATATGAACACAATTATAAAGCTCTCCTCACCCAAATAAAGTCAGATCAAAACAACTGGAAAAATGACTATTGCTGGATGGTTAGGTCAAGCTAATATAATACAAATAACAATTCTATCCAAATTAGATTACTTATTCCCTGCCATACCAATCAAACTACCAATAATTATGTTTACTGAGCTAGAAAAAAAAGTTAAAAAATCATCTGGAGCAACAAATGGTCAAAAATAACAAGGGAACTGATGGAAAGGAAATATGTAAAGGAAGGTCCTAGCTCTACCTGAACCAAAGTTAAACTATGAAGCAACAGACATCAATACTATCTGGTACTAGTTGATAAATGGCATAATGGATCAGTGGATTAGGATAGGTTCAAAAGAAACAGTAGTAAATGACTTCAGTAATCTACTGTTTGACAAACCCAAAGAAATTAGCTTCTTGGAGAAGTCCTTATTTGACAAAATTATTGGGAAAACTGGAAAATAGTCTGGCAAAAATGAGGCACAGACTCACATCTCACATCCTATAACAAAATACAGTCAAAATGGGTACAGGATTTAGAGATAAAGGGCTACACCATAGACACATTAATAGACCAAAAGATATTCATCTATCAGATATATGAAAAGGTAGCAAATTTATGATCACACAAGAAATAGAGTACATGAATTATTTTGACTATATTAAATTAAAAATTTTTGCACTAATAAAATCAATGCTGCCAAAATTAGCAGGAAAGCAGAAAAATGAGAAACAGTCTTCACAACTAGAATTTCTGATAAATATCTCATCTCTATGATTATATAGAGAATTGCCTCAAATTTATAAGATTACAAGTCATTCCCCAATTGATAAATGATCAAAGGATATGCTTAGATAGTTTTCAAATGAAGAAATCAAAACTCTCTCTCTCTCTCTCTCTCTCTCTATATATATATATATATATATATATATAAATATATATATATATATATATTTATATACATATATATATAAATATATATATCAACATGAAAAAATAATCCATTAATGATTAGAAAAATGTCCGTTAAAACAACTAAGATATCTCACAACTATGAGATTGGCTAAGATAACAAAAAGGGAAAATAATCAATGTTGGACAGGATGTGGGAGGATTGGAATATTGAAGCATTGCTGGTAGAGTTGTGAACTGATCCAACCATTCTAGAGAGGATTATGGAACTATGCCCAAAGAGTAATAAAGCTTTCCATACCCTTTGACCTAGAAGTTCCGGTTCTATGCCTATATCCAGAAAAAATCATAAAAAAATGTCAAAAGCCTCACGTGCTCCAAGATATTCATAGCAACTAATTTTGTAATGGCAACGAATTGGAAATTGAGGTGATGTTCATCAATTGGCGAATGGTTAAGCAAGTTATGCTTATGAATATTATGGGATACTATTTTTCTATAAAAAACAAAAAAAATGTTTGGACTCTAGAGAAGCATGGAATGGATTAAAGGATCTGATGCTGCATGAAGGGAACAGAACTAAGGGATAAATTGCATGCATTAACATCAACATTGTGAGATGATCGACTTTGATTAATGTAGTTCCTATCAGCAGTTCATAGATCTAGGAAAATCCAAGGAGACTGGCTATGGATAATGCTAACCCATCCAGAGGAAGAAAAACAAAACAAAGCAAAAAATAATAAAACCCTACATTCACTTTTTACAAAATATCTCTTATGTATTTCTTTCCCTTAATCTTGTTTGCTTGTACTGAAAATGACTTATCAACAACCATTTTTAATAGAAATGTATATTTACAATATTAACTTGACTCTTCACTGCTGAGGGGAAGTGGGTGAGAAGTGAGGGTGGAAAGAAATTTTGTAATTTAAAAATGTATATATTGATATCGATGAATGTTGAAAAACATTCATAACATGTATTTGAAAAATAAAAAACCTAAAATTGTTTTCCAATTACATGTAAAATAATTCTTTTATAAAAAAATTTGATGTTGAAGTTCTTACCTTTAATGCAAACACTCATTCCTTGGTAAGTCAAAAAATATAGTATCAATTATACAAATGAAGTCTTGAAAAACATATTTCCATATTATTGTTGCTGTTCTTCATTCTTCAAATGACATCAGGATGGTGATGGCTTGACTTGCAAATAATGGAATTTAAGAATCAGGGCTGTGCAAAGTCAGCAAACTCATTAGCTCCTTCAGAATGTACAGTTGGTTCCAATGGTATATCAATTCAGGAGGAATGGAAATTGCCCCAGAAGTAGTGGAAAATGTTGGTTTTTATAAACTAAAATCTTTGTAGGGTCAGAGTTTGTCTGATATATAGGCATTCATTTCTCAAAAATTTATTCTGGGAGAAGACTCTTAGCATTTCTAGCAAGAACAAAAAACAAGTGCTTTTTACACTGAATCTGAGCCATCAAAATCCAAAGACAAAATGAGGCTTGGACTGTCTTTTTCTTTAATTCATTAATTAATTCTTTCATTTTTTTTCAATCATTTGCACATGTATATTTTTAATTTACAAAATTTCATTCTACCCTTCATTACCACCCCCTTCCCCTCAAAGGCCAGCAGTCAAGTTCGTATTGAACACACATATATTTTTGATAAATGTGTTCGCAGGTTAGGTCATTTTTGGTATGAGGATTTAGGATTTATGGAAAGAGATACATAAAAAATAATTTTAATAAAATATTACTCAAATTCTGGAGGGTTGTTTTGTTTTGTTTTTCTTCCCCTGGATGGGAATTACATTGTCCATAGCTAGTCTAATATGCTTTTCCTAGATCTCTGAACTGCTGAGAGAAGTTGCTTCTGTAGATCATCTCACAATGTTGTTAATGTATACATTGTTCTCTTAGTTCTGCTCCCTTCACTCAGTATCCATGCTTCTCTAGAATCCAACCACTTTTGGGTTCTTATAAAACAATAATATTCCATAGTATTCATGTACCATAAATTATTTAGCCATTTGCCAATTGATGGGCAATCAGGGTCTATTCTTGATCAATCAGAGAGAAAAACAGAATGATTTGAGTTTAAGGCAAGGTAGAATAGCTTCATGTGAATTTCATAGGACTTTATCAAAGTCAGATTTTCCAGTACTGCATTTCATTGTCATAATGAAAATCATCTCCATATTAACCATGTGGCAAAAGAAAACAAGCAAAAATTTTTTTAAAATGAAGTTAAAAATCTACTGCAATTTACATTCATAATTCTTCAGTTCTCTCTCTCTCTCTCTCTGTATTTATATATATATATATATATATATATATATATATATATATATATATATATATATATATATATATATAATTTTCATCCAGGATCTTATGACATTGTCTTGGGTTATTGTCTTGGTCAGAGTAGATTAATTTTTCACAATTGATCACTATATTATTTCTATTAGTGTGTGTGATATTCTGATTTGCTCACTTAACTTTTCATCAGTGTTTTCTTTCTTTCCAGATTGTTGCTGCTTATCATCTCTTATGGTACAATGATATTCTATCACCATATATCCTTAATTATTCAGGTATTCTTCAATTGAGGGGCATTCCATCATTCTAAAATTCTTTTGCTACCACAAAAAGGGCTGTGATAAATGTATAGTTTTGTTCAAAAAGTTTATTTTCTCATTTTAATTCCAACAGAGCCCCTAGTAGTGGGCTATGTAGTCTAGTGGATGGGATGTTGGACCTATGGTTAAGAATACCTGAGTTGAAATTCAGCCTCAGACATTTACTTGTTATATCACCCAGGTCACATCATTAAATTTCACTTTGCCTTAATTTCCTAGAGAAAGAAATGGTAAAATACTCTGGGATTTTTGCCAAGAAAAGTTCACAAACAACACTGACATACATGAGTCCATGGGTTCACAAAGATTCATGCATAATTGTTCTCCAAAAGGGTTAGTTCACTATTTCAACAAAAATCTATTATTTTCTCAATGTTCCAACATTCCCCCAATGATTTATCACTTTTCTGTTTGTTTTATTAGCCAATCTGATAGATATGAAGTGATGCCTAAGAGTTATTTTAATTTGCATTTATGTAATGAATACTGATTTAGAGTTTTTTTTTTCCTTGAGAGCTTATCTTCTGAAAAATACCTTTTCATGACCAATTATCACTAGGGGAATGGATCTTATTTTTATCAACATGACTCAATCCATAATAAATTCTTGAAATGATATTCTAATAAGAGAAACATCATAATTTTTTTAGTTTCTTACTTTCCTTCTAATCTTCACTGCATTGGTTTTGTTACTGCAGAACTTTTTATTTAATTTTATAAAACAAAAATTTCATTTTACTTGCAAGGATCCTTTCTATCTCGTTTTGTGAAAAAGTCTTTCCTTATTCATATATCTAAAAGGGACATTTTTATATGATCCCTTAATTTGTTTATGATGTTTTCCTTTATATATGAATCATTTATCTATTTTGACCTTTTTCTTGGTATGATTTTAGATGTTAGCCTTTTCCTCCTTTCTTCTAAACTACTTTCCAGTTTCCCCCCCTACTTTTTTTGGTCAAATTTTGAGTTTTTATCTCAAATATTTAGATCTTTGAGTTTATCAAACACTAGATTATTATGGTCATTTTCTACTTTGTAGTGTGAACTTAATTTATCCCACTCTTAAACCACTTGCCTTCTTAGTGTCAGAATGATGATCACCATTTTAAAATATAGCATCAGATATGGTATTGCTAAGATACCTTTCTTTGCATTTTTTCCATTAATTTCCTTGATTTCTTGATCTTTTGTCCCTCCAGATGAATTTTGAGGTAAATTTTTTTCTAGTTCTATAAAATTATTTTTGGTAGTTCATTATGATAATGAATAAGTAAATTAACTTGAATTGAATTGATATTTCTTCACTAGATGAGTCATTATTTGTGTGAAAATTGCTTTTTTAATTGTGGTAATGTAGTCCTTGGATTTATCTTACCAAGTCAACTACCAACAATTTTATGTTATCTAGTTATTTTAAATGAAATTCTTCTGTCTTGCTCTGTCTTGCTGCTTTGGGTTTATTTACTGTTCTTTTCAAGGAATACTCTTTCCCACTGTGTTATTTAGATTTCACAATTAAAGTATTCCATTTGTTTCAGATTTTGTCTTCAAATGTAAAGAGTTTTTCTACATATACATAGAAAAAAATTTAGACCAAGTATAGAGGACCAAAATAATTGTGTTTCAATGGAACAAAGATGAAAACAAAGATTAACATATAATCCAAAAAAGGAGTAGGAAGATGGTAAAGACATGGAGTAAAACCAAGAATTCATCAAAATATTCCCCTAAATCCCTTCAAATACCTTTAAATAATGGGTTGGAAACAATTTCTAGCACTGCAGCATTTCAGAGAGTTAAACAATTTGCCAGCACAAGACGACTTAGAAGATTATAGGAAAGTTTTATTGGACCAGGATAAGAGAGAAGCGCAGTCCGGTGTTAGTTACACAACTGAAGTTCAAGCCCCAGCAATCTAAGAACTAGCATCAAGGTTACTGAATCAGTGACAGAAATAAAGCAGTTTTCAGGCCTTTCAGTCAACAGAAGCCAAAGACAATTGAGAATCTCAACAGGAAGGTTGTTATACATTATTGAAAATAGAGCACAGTCTAGGGCCACCTGGGGCAGTGCAGTCATAGCCCTAGGAAATCAAATGGATCATAATACTAACTATTCCAGATGTCTCAGTTCACAAAAGATAAGAGGATTGAATGACTGGCCAGAGGAGATTAAATAGATAGCTCTGAATCAGAACTCTGTTGCCCATACTTTGATCTGGGTCTGAGGTTGTAATCCCAGAATGAGTAAAAGGATTACCACAAGTTCAAGGGAGCAAGAACCCTCCCCATACTTCAAGGACAGACTAAAACACACATCAGGGAAAGAATAAGCATGTTTCCTTACATCATCTCTCTGGAATAATTAAAATCTTGTAGGTCTCCAGATTTATCTCTGAAAAAACTGTAAAAAATTCCAGAAATTTTTAACAGTGCACTCTCCACCCTCGAAGCAGCACTCTAATGACGAGTTAATGAAGAGTTAAAAATCAAGTTATACTCTTAGAAAACGAGCAAAGAATAAAAGAAAATCATGAAAAAAAAGTCAAGAACCTTGTAAAGGAGACAAAAAATACTGAAGAAAATAGCACCTTAAAAACAAATTAGGTCAAATGTTAAAAGATATTCAAAAAGTAAACGAGGAAAAAGAATTTTGTAAAAGAAAGAACTCGCCAAATGGAAAAAGAGGCACAAAATTTACTGAAGAAAAAAAATTCCATACAAAATAGAATAGGCAAAATGAAAAAGTATGTACAAAAAAAACACTGAAGAAAATAATCCCATTAAAATTCAGCAAGTGGAAGCAAATGTTGTTGTGAGAAATAAAGAAACAATAAAATTAAACAAAAAGAATGAAAAACAAATCACAATGATAAATACCTTATTGGAAAAAAGAAAACTGACCTGAAAATTAGATCCAAGAGAGATAATGTAAAAATTATTGGACTACTTGAAAGTGATGATTAAAATAAGGCAAGAGAAAATATATTTCATTTTACAAAGAATTGTCAAGAAAAACTGCCCTGATATTATAGAACAGAAAGGTAAAATAGAAATTGAAAAAAAAAATCATGGATCAAATCCTAAAAGAAATACCAAGATGATAATTCTCAAGAATTGAAGAGTTAAATTCCAGGCAAGGAGAAAATATTGCAAGCAACCAGAAAGAAACAACTCATCTATCATGGAGTCCAGTCAGTATAATACAAGGTTTAGCAACTTTTATATTAAAGGATCATAGGGCAATGAAATAGTATATTACAGAAGACAAAAGTGCTTGGATTATAAACAAGAATCAACAACACAGAAAAAAATAGAGGATACTTTTTCAGGGGAAAAATATAGATATTCAATGAAATAAGGGAATTTCAGATTTATCCAAGGAAAAGACAAGAACTGAACAGAAAGTTTAGTCTTCAAATACAAGACTCAAGAAAAGCACATAATGGTGAAGAAGAAAGAGAGAAATCATAAGGGAATTAACTATGCTGAACAGTTTATTTGCCTAAATATGAAGATGATTCTGGTCACTCATATGAGTGTTCTCTTATAAGGCCTGTTGAAAGGAATATATACATATATATATATATATATATATATATATATATATATATATATATATATATATATATATAGACAGAGGGCACAGATTGAGTTGGATATGAATGGATTTTATCTAAGAGGAATTTATTGAAAGGAAGGGAAAGCAAGATGTACAATGGGATAAATTATATTACAGAAAAGAGTAAAGAAAACCTTTTAGAGTGGAATGGAGGAGAAGTAAGTTAAGGGGGAAGTGAGTGAATCTTACTTTCATTAGAAATCTCAAAGAAGAAATAATATACATGCTCAAATGACTATAGAAATCTACCTTCTCTTACAAGAAAATAGGAGGTGAAGGGAAGAGGGAGGAGTAATGGAAGGGAGGGCAGAATGAGTAATGGAAGGGAGGGCAGATTGAGTAATGGAAGGGAGCCAGAGTGAAAGGATAAAAACTGAATATAATAAAAAAGGAGAGGAGGGGAAAAGAAGAAGGAAAATACATATAGATTTGTAGCAAATTTCTCTGATAAATGCCTCATTTCACAATATATGGAGACTTAGTCAAATTGGGAAATGACTGAACAAATTGGCATATATGATTATGATTATATGATTATTCTCTTAAAGGATATGATGAAAAATATACTTGCATGGAAAAAAACCTGGAAAAAACAAAATTAAACTGAAACAAAATGAAATGTATAGCATACAAAGTAACAATAATATTATAGGATGATCTACTTTCTATTATGTAAGTTTTCTAAGCAATGCTGTGAACCAAGCCAACTCTGCAGTATTTATATAGAAGAATGTTTTCCATCACAAGAGAAAGAGCTGATGATGCCTGAGTGCTGATTGAAACTCTATTTATCTTAAAGTTTCTTTTTCCTTTTTTTTTGATGAGGGGTCTGTTTTCTTTCACAACATGGTTATTATAGCAGTGTTTTGTATGACTGTGCATTTATAACATATCAGATTGCTTGCTTTCTCACTGGAGGGAGCAGGAGGAGTAGAGTGGGAGGGAGGGGGAGAATCTGGAACTCAAAATTTTTAAAAAGCATGTAAACATTGTTTTTTCATGCAACTGAGGCAAAATGAAATACTAAAAAAAACAGTGTTCTAAAAGCTTCTTAAATGTCCACATAGCTATACAAGAACCTCTCCTTATAAAGAAGACTATACAGAAAGTCTTAAGAAAATTCAATTTCTCCACCTTGGGTAATTTATTTTCTTTCTCAATACTGCATCCTTTATATGATGGCATTGTTTATAACCCCGTTGAAATGTAAATAATTGGGGTGAAGCACAATGAGAGGACAAACCTGTAAATTTATTATCTTAATAAATATCTGCATCATTAACTCAAATGAAATTCATCTGAAAATATTGAAACCTAACATAGTGAATTGTATATATTAGAGGCACATATAGCAATCTGCATATTAATTGAGAAAAACAGAAATAAGTAACTTTTAACATTCAATAAACCTTAATTTTACTCTAAAAACAAATTCTTAATATACAATATGTCCTTCTTTTGCTACTATCACATTTCTTTACACAGTAGGTTAGAGCATACAAAACTGATACATTCCTTCTATTCTTCAATCTTTATTATAATTGAATCTTAAGCATACCTTTGGTGAACAGTCCTTTTTTTTTTCTTAAATCTAATCTTGATTGTAGCCCATAAGTATTCAAAGGAGTTTCCAGGACAATGAAATATGCTTCATTCTGTCTTTCAAATACATAGTTAAATATTTAATGTATGTGGCACACTTAAAGTATGTTACAGTATCTCCTTTTAGGACCTTCTATAAATTTGAAACCATTTTCCTTCTTGATATTCAAAATTAATAACAGAGTTTATCATTCCATTGTTACAGACAAGACTTCCAAGGCTACTGGATATGGAAAGATTTGGGTCATGCATATGTAATACATTATATGTGTACATATGTACATTATGCTTTATACATTTTATGTATACATCTATACACTCACATGCACATAATGAATGTATATAAATTTGTATCTGTATCCTTCAAAAAAATTTGAGAGGTTTAATAGTCTGATAAAGATAGCTGGATTTGAAGGATTTACTTTGATTTTTTTCTTAAAATGGTTTTGATAGTCTTGCATGAAAAAGTAAGATATAGAACATTTTCTATGCTATAGAATTCTGGTCTTCTATTGTCTTAATTTTCAAATCTATTTTCCCTTCATAGAAAAAGGTTAGTAACTCTTTAAAAAATTATGTTTATACTTGTGTGCTGTCAACTTTGGGAAAATTATATATTAGGCCTTCTGGGTCAGAGTCAAGATGGTGGCATGAAGCTAACAAGCTCCTGGAGCTTTTCTCTACCAAAGAAATAGGAAACCTCTACTCTGACACTCAAACTGAAGATCCCACCAAGAAAAAAGAGAAGATTCAAAGAAATTTTCAACTAAAGACATCATGGAGGATGTTCACTGAAGGGTTGTCTCTTTGGGGGAAAGGGGGAACAAAAGTCCAGGAAGCAGGAGAGTTGGGAAAGCCAGCAGGTGCCGACAGCTTAATAATAACAGAGGTCATGGAAGCTGGATAGCAAGCCAGCAGGGAGGATCCTAACCCCAAACAAAGTCTGAAACCAGAAACACCAGGGTAAAAGTCAGGATTGGGTCAGGAACAATCCTCTGTTAAGTCAGAACCTGGACATAAAGGTGGGGGAAAAAATACTTCTGCAAAGTCAAGGCCTGGACTGCAGAGGCAATGTCTTAGCCAACAATAAGCCAGGGATCAGACATGCAGGTAATTATAAGGGAAACCTGCCCCAGTCTACTGGAACAAAATAACAATATAACCATTGAAAGAATCCAAAGAACCCCTCCAGAACAGGATCACAGGATAAAAACTCCAAGGGCTATAATAGCCAAATTCCAGAACACTCAAATGAAAGAGAGAATATTGCGAACAGTAAAAAGAAAACAATTCAAATAAAAGGGAACATAAAGAGATTTACATAGGCCCTATCAGCCTCAAGATTGAATGACCAGAAGAACTGGAATAACATATTTCGGAGAGCTAGGGACCTGGGATTACAACCTATATTGTACTATCCTGCAAAATTCAGGATATATTGACATGGAAAAAAATGAATGTTAAATGAAATACAGGACTTTCAGAATTTCCTGCTCAAAGACCAGAACTGAACAAAGAATTCAATTGCCAAATACATGACTGAAGATTTACATTAAAGAAAAGGTAAATGAAATAGGGGACTGAAAAAACAAAACTATTTTAAACAAATGTTGGTCCCTAAAAGGAAGATATAACAATTTTAACGCAGTAGAAATTTACTTCTCTAAGGATAATTAGAGGGTAGAATATAATGAACCTAAGGGATATAGTTTTAATTGGGTCTTGTCCCTCAGTTGAAGAGGTTCAAGATCACATCACTATGTTTGAGATAAAAACCCCTGAAAAAAGTAGTGTAAACTTTAAGTATCTCATTACACCCTGACTGGCTGTAATCATAAGGTACTAAACACCTTATCTAATGAGGGCATCATAAACTGCAAGGACTTGAGACAGTGTCTTAATTACTTTACAATCACTTGTAAAGTTCTTAGTGAGACCTCTAGAGCTTCCCAGTACTTAGAGATCTTCAAGATACTTTCAGTTAATAAGATCAGGGTGCTTCACTAAAGAAGGTATTAAGTACACTGGGTGGGGAGGAATGCAGGTAAAACGGCAAAGAAAATAGGCCAGGGGGAGGGGCACAAATAGTTCAAGAAGTTAGATGGCTTTGAGGGATATTTAGGTTTGTGAAGAGGATTGTGTATACTTGAAAGATACTTGAGGGGCAGCTAGGTGAGCAGTGGAAAAACATTGACCCTAGAGTCAGGAGTACCTGAGTTCAAATCTTACCTCAGGCATTTAATATTTGCCTAACTCTTAACCCTGTTGTCATAAATAAAAATAAAATAAAAAAAAGAAAGATAATTGAAAAAGAGGTAAGAAAAAATTATTATAACTATAATTTTATGCAATTTGAGTCAATGCTGTTTATCAAACAATCAAGTAAACAATCTGTGATTATATCTTGATAACAATAGGAGTTTATCAAGCATGTTAGAGTACAAAGAGAAGTACAAAGACTTATAAAAGAAGGGAGAATCTGAATGAGGTGTAAATTCTATTCAATAGATTTAGCCCAATGGGTAAATAAGATACATTCCTACTTGCATTCAAAAAACTACAACAATTTACTGGGAAGGGGGTACTGGGAAAGGGAAGATAAGGGAAGAAGGGTGTAATAAAAGGAAAGGAAAAGTATAAGTGAAAAATAAATTGAAATTTAAATGTTTAAAAAATAAATCAAAGAGGAAATATAGTAAAATTTTGGTGAGGAGAAAAGGAAAGAGATAAATATAAATGGAGAAAGATAGTATAGAGGGAAACAAAGGATTAGTAATCTTAACTGTAAATGTTATTGTGATGAACTATCCATTAAAATGGAAACAAATAGTAGAATGGATGAAAAATCAGAATCCTAGAAGCTGTTATTTACAAGAAACCCATTTAAAGTAGAAAGATACACAAAGGATAAAGGTAAAAGGTTGGAGCAAAATATATTATGCCTCAGCTGAAGTAAAAAGAAAAAAATCTGAGGTAGCAATTGTAATCTCAGAAGAAGTAAAAGCAAAAATCATTCTTATTAACAGGGATAATGAAGGAAAGATAAGCAAGAAGTAAATGGAAATTAAACAACTTTATCTTAAATAATGGGTGAATCAACAGCAAATAATAGAAATAGTCAATAATTATATCCAAGAAAATGATAATAATGAAAATTAATACCAAAATTTATGGGATGTTGTCAAGAAAGTTTTGAGGGGAAACTTTATATCTCTAACTTTTTATATGAAGAAAATAGAGAAAGAAGAGATCAATGAATTGGTTATGCAACTAAAAAAGCTATAAAAAAAGAACAAATTAAACATCCCCAATTAAATACCAACCTAGAAATTCTGAAAATCAAGAAAGAAAGTAATAAAACAGAAAACAAAAAACTCCATAATAAATACATAAATAAATTCATAAATAAATATAAGAGTTGGTTTTTATGAAATAGCCAATAAAATAGACAAACCTCTGGTTAATCTCTCTATGAACTCCCAGGTCCAGATGGATTTACAAGTGAATTCTAGGAAACAATTAAGGAAAAATTAATGCTTATTCCACATGAACTAATTTTAAAAAATAGAAGAGGAAGGAGTTCTACCAAACTCCTTTTATGACACCAACAATTTGCTGATACCTAAACCAGGAAGAAGCAAAAGATACAAAGAAAATTATAAACGAATCTCCCTAATGAATATTGATGCAAAAATCTTGAATACAATTTTAGCAAAGAGACTACAACAAGTTTTTAACAGGATAAAATACCATGATCACATTGGATTAACACCAAGAAGGCAGAGTTGGTTCAAGATTAGTAACACACTCAACATAATAATATATAAATGAACAGTAAAAGAAACAGAAAACATATGATTATCTCAATAGATGATGAAAAAGCCTTTGATAAAATACAACATCTATTCCTTTTAAAAACACTAGAAAAGTATAGGAATTTTCTTTAAAATGATAAATAGTATCTAAAACCATCACCAAATATTATATTTAATGGGTATAAACTCAGAGCATTTCCAATAACTTCAGGAGTGAAACAAGGATGCCCACTCTCACCATTATTATTCAATATAGTATTAGAAATGCTGGCAGTAGCAATAAAAGAAGAAAAAGAATTTGAAGGAATCAGAGTATGCAGTGAAGAAGCAAAACTTTTACTCTTTGCAGATGATTTGTTGGTATAGCTAGAGAACCCAAGAAAATCATCTAAAAAAGCTCCTTGAAACAATTATCAAATTCAGTTTATTAACAGGATATAAAATAAACCCACATAAATCATCAATATTTCTAATATAAACCACAAAGCCCAAGAACAAAAGATAAAAAGAGAAATTCCATTTAAAATAACTGTAGAGAACATTAAATACTTGGGAATATACTCCCCAAGACAAACCCAGAAACTTTATGAACACAATCATAAAGCTCTCCTCACCCAAATAAAGTCAGTTCTAATTAATTAGAAAAATGGCAAATGCTCATGGTTAGGTCAAGCGAATATAATAAAATACCAATTCAACCCATATTAAATTATTTATTCAGTGTCATACCAATCAAAGAAAACTCAGGAAACAACTACAGCAAAACACTATTTGACAAACACAAAGACATCAGACTCTGGAGTAAAAAAGTCAGTATTTGACAAAAATTGTAGGGAAAATTGGAGAATAGTATGGCAATAATTAGGCATAGATCGACATCTCACATCTTATACCAAGATAAGGTCAAAATGGGTACAGGATTTATATATAGTGATACCATAGATAAATTAATAGACCAAAAAATATTCTATCTGATTTATGACCAAACAAGAATTAGGGCACATTAAAAACTTGCATGATTTTGACTATTTTAAATTAGAAAGTTTTTACACTAATAAAATCAATGCTGCCAAAGTAAGAAGAAAAGCAAAATGTGGGAAACAATCTTCACAACCAGGAGTTCTGATAAAAGTCTCATTTCTAAAATATATAGAATATTGCATCAAATTTATATTATCAGAAGTCATTCCCCAATTTATTAATGGTCAAAGACAGTTATCAAATGAAGAAATTAAAGCTATAATATAAGTATATGATAAAATTGTCCAAATCTCTATTGATTAGAGAAAAGCAAATTAAAACAAAAATGAGGTATCATCTCACACCTATTGGATTAGCCCAGATGAGCAAAAAGGTAAGATGATCAATGTTGGGGAAGTTGTGGAAGGATTGAGACATTGATGCACTGCTGTTGGATTTGTGAACAGATCCAATCTTTCTGGAGAGAAATATGGAATTATTCCCAAAGAGCAATGAAGCTATTCATACTGTTTGACCCAGTAATTTCAATTCTGGGACTATATCCAGAAGAAACTGTAAAAAATGGAAAAAGTCTTAGATGTTCCAATTCATAGCAGCCACTTCAGAGTGGCAAAGAATTGGAAATTGAGGGGATGCCCATCAATTTGGGAATGGCTACACAAGTTATGGTACATGAATACTATAGAATATTATTGTTCTATAAGAAAAAATAAATGGCTGGCCTCTAGAGAGTCATTGAATGACTTATGGGATCTGATGCTGAGCAAAGGTAGTAGGGCAAGGAGAATAATTTACACATCAACATTATGAGATGAACAACCTTGATGGAAGCAATCCTTCTTGGCTGTCTAGAGAGCTAGGATAACCATATTTGGCAAATTATGAACTATATTATCCCCAACCAGAGGAAGAAAAAGAAAACAAAACAAAACAAATAAAACAGAAAATAAAACAACACCCTTTTTTATATTTTTTCTGCTAATTTATTCAATAGATGTGAGAACTCCAATATTAGAAATATTTATTTATTCTTACACTGAAAGATTTATACAGTTTAGTAGAGTTTATATATTGCGTAAGTTTGGAACATACAGACCCAAAAACATCTTAGTGTTAGATACCAGACTAGACCAGACAGGAAACTTAACTAAGAATTTAGATAGGGAGATTGGCCAAGACACCAAGTAAAGGTGAATAAAAGAAAACCAGACCATGCAATATAAAAATATATAAAACACTAAATTGTCTCTGAAGATTTCTTACTATGAAGCACAAAAGTGTCAAATTATAACTAGATCACCCTTTCCATTCCCTATTTCCAATTCCCAAATTGGCAAACTCACTGTTATATAGTTAGAAAGTATGTAGAGATAAAGATTTGTGAAGATTAAACTAGCCATTCCCAGCTAGAGTTGTCAAAAATCATGACCTGAATTTTCTTTTTTTTTGGGGGGGGATGGGGAGAGGCAATGGGATTAAGTGACTTATCCAGGGTCACACAGTAAGTGTCTGTGGCTGGATTTTAACTCAAGTCCTTTTACCTCTGTAGTCAGTACTCTATTCACTATATCATCTCATTGTCCCTCTAAAATTTCTTCAGTTTGACTAGCTACTGCAAATAAGCCAGGTGAATCAGAGAAATGGGTTCTGTCATACACATAGATAGCAACATACCCCACAAGCAGTTGATAAGAATATGTGTCATCCACAATTCAGTTAATAATATCTATATATTACAAGAAACAAGGAAAAGAAAGGTGGCTATTCATTAATGTGCAGCTGATGATACAAAGGACAAAACATACTTGTTAAGGAAACTATAAATTGGGAGAATAGGTGTCCTGGTTAGTACAGCTAGTTTAACTAAATCAAAGGAAACTGTAAGTCTAGACAATGGAGGAACACATTCCAAAGATGAGTGAGTCTTTTTTTTTTCCCTAGTTAAGTCTTTTTGTACCAAGTAGAGGAAAATAAGACTTTAAAGAAAACCACCCATCACAGCTAGTCCTTCAGTTATAAAGAAAAATGGTGAAAACAGAACATGGAGTCAGTTATCTTATCCAAAAAGTTCACTTTCAACAATTCTCTTAATGTAAATAGTGATCAATGTTTAAAGCCTTTCCTATATTAATTACTTTTCTGGTATTCACTAATGTATGCACTTTGCTGGAAGTTTTCTGAATTTAAAAAATAATACTTTTGAAAATCTTTACAGTGCCAAGGAAAGTGTGTTTTCTGGCTAAAAGTTTTCCAACGTTATTAATACTGCCTTGTACTACAAAGTATCTAGGAGATAAATAAGCAATTCACTGTATCATAAATGATACAAACTTCTCTTCAGTATGTTTTTTTCTGCTGGGAAGTAAACTGTGTTCGGAGGATGAAGCCTTTTCCACATTCAGTACATATAAAAGATTTATCCCCAGTATGAATTTTCTGATGGTAAAGAAAGGATGAATTGTGTCTAAAAGATTTCCCACATTCATTACATTCATAAGGTTTCTCTCCAGTATGAATTCTCTTGTGGGAATTAAGGGATATACTGGAACTAAAAGTTTTTCCACAATCATTACATTCATAAGGCTTCTCTCCAGTATGAATTCTTTGGTGATAAGTAAGATGGGTGCTCTGGGCAAAAGCCTTCCCACATACATTACATTGATAAGGTTTTTCTCCAGTATGAATTCTCTTGTGGAAAGTAAGCTGTGTGCTCCGTTTGAAGGTTTTCCCACATTCACCACATTCATAAGGTTTCTCTCCGGTATGAATTCTTTGATGGGAATTTAGCTGTGTGTTCGTTCTGAAGACCATCCCACATTCATAACATTTGTAAGGTTTCTCTCCAGTATGAATTTTCTGGACAGGGCTTTCTGGAGTCTTCTCTGTCACTCATCCATGGGGTTTTCCTTTGTTCCAGCTGGGAGATCACTTCTGGCTTGGAAACAGGATACCCCAGAGAGCCCAGGTTCCTATAGTTCTCCAGCATGACAACTTTGTAAAGCTCCTTCTGAGCAGGGCCCAATAGCCTCCATTCCTCTTGGGTGAAGTTCACAGCCACATCCTGGAAGGTCATGGATTCCAGAGGGAGCAATACCATCGCAGGCTCCACCTCTGCTAGCTGCCTCGGTCCAGCCTGGTGCCCAGCTCAGGCTGCGCGGGGGCCTCCCAGGGAAAGATAGAAAATTCAAAGAAGTTTTCAACAGTAGACATCATGGAGGATATTCTGTGAAGGTCTGTCTCTTTGGGGAGAAAGGGGAAGAGTCCAGGAGGCAAGAGAGCAGGGGAAACAAGCAAGAGACTTTCAAAGATAGTGGAATTCAGGTCTCAATAGCCTGATAATAACAGAGTTCCCAGAAGCTAAATAGCAAGCCAGCAGGGAGGAAACGTAAACAAAGTTTGAACCCTGAAAAACCAGGGTAAAAGACAGGCCTGAGTTTGAAACCATCTGCTGTTAAATCAGAACCTGGACATAAAGGAAGTGAAAAAAATTTAAAATACCTCTGCAAAGGCAAGGCCTGGATGACATAGGCAACATGTTGACCAACAACAAGCCTGGGATCAAACCCAAGTCCCAGGAAAATAAAAGCTTGGATCTATATTGTATATACGCCAGGAGCAGAAATAAAACAACAAAAATGAACAGAAAAGCTAAAAGAGCTCTCTCTCTCTCTCTCTCTCTCTCTCTCTCTCTCTCTCTCTCTTTATATATATATATATATATGTAGTTTATATATGTCTATATCTATAATATCTATATATATATGAAACTAATTTACAGTCAAAGATGACAGCAATGCCATGTCTGAAGAAGAAAGCAGTGAAAAATCAATCACAGGGGAAGTGTCAAAACAGTCTATAAATTGGATTCAAATACAAAAGCTCATTGAAGAGCATAAAAAAGAATTTGAAAACCAAAGAAGAGAGGAAGAAGAAAAATGGGTTAAAGAAATGAAAGTCATGCAGGAAAACTGTGATAAATTGACCAAAGAAATTAACTCTTAAAAGTAAAAATGACCAACTAGAAAGGGAAACATGGATGATAATTGAAGAAAATAAAATCCTAAAAATTAGAATTGAACAATTAGACTACAAGAATACAATACTACAATATTCCATCAAACAAAATAGAAAGGGTGAAGAAAACTGAAGAAAATGTAAAGTACCTTCTAGGGAAAATGAATGAACTGGAAAATATATCCAGGTGAGACTATCTACAACTCATTGGACTACCAGAAAGCCTGGATCATCAAAAGAACCTGAAGATTATTATGCAGGAAATTATAAGGGAAAACTGTCTAAATATACTAGAACAAGATAACAATGTAACCATTGAAAGTATCCATAGAACCCAAGCAACTATGTAGCACAGTGGATAGAACACCGGCCTTGGTGTCAGGAGGACCAGAGTTCAAATGTGAGCTCAGACACTTATTACTTGCCTGTGTGACCTTAGGCAAATCACTTTTAACCCCATTGCCTTAAATCAATTTTAAAAAAAGGAATCCACAGAATCCCTCTGGAAAGAAGCCCAGGATAAAACTCCAAGGACTGTAGTAGCCATATTTCAGAACCAGCAATGAAAGGAGAGAATATTACATATAGTAAAAAAGAAAACAATTCAAATATAAAGGGACCACAACCAGACTAATACAGGACCTACCAGCCTCAACACTGAATGATCAGAAGAACTGGAATTACATATTTCTGAGAGCCAAGGACCTGGAATTACAAGCCAGAATGTGCTACCATGAAAAGTTCAGCATATACTGTCAGGGGAAAAAAAGTGGATGTTCAATGAAATAGGGGACTTCCAGAATTTCCTGTCACAAAGACCAGAATGACAGAGTAAAACAATTTTCTGCCCCAAGACAATTTGGAAAATCCCTCTGGAAGGGTCTGTTTTACTGGGATTGGAAAGGGTCACAATACAGCCCAGCCCAGCCCACAATGTAGAATTGAAAATCAGCTCCAGCCTTCCAGACACAGACCCCATAGCACCTGGCTCATTGGGGGTTGTTGGATCCACGAAAATGGGGTGGTTCCAGACCTCACAACCCAGGGATTGCCAAGGACAACTTGGAAGTTCTGCAGAAAAGGAAAATGCAAAGTGACCCAACAGCTGCTTCCAGTTCATGCATGATGAGGAGCACAGGAGACTGCAGAGTTCTCTCTGCTGGAGCTTTTCACATACTCAGATTCATATCACAATCTGGAACCTCATTTTTTTCATAGTGGAGGAGGTATTCTCATGGTTCAAGGGCAGAGGGGAGTGCTTGTGGTCATTCAAAGACCAAGACACAGGTTAGAAGAGCAGTGAGAGTCTCAAAAAACTTTGCAGGAATTGGGGAGGATGCAAAATGGCAACAGGAGAATAGCCTTTCTTAGGTGCTTCCTCCATAATACTTCAAAAATCATAAAATTGTGATTCTAACTAAATTTTTGAGAGACAGAACTCACAGAGGGATCCAGTGAAGCAATTTTCCAGACCAAGGTAACCTGAAAAATAGTGGAAAGGCTCTGCTCCACCAGGTTAGAGGGGTGGTCAGCCAGAGTGAAGGAACTTCAGCCTCCTAGAGGCAATCCCAGGGCACCTGGCAGCCTCAGCTCACAGCAGCAGGGACAGTTTCCTGACCTACAGCACAATGAGTATTGGGCACAACTTGGAAGATCAGCAGCAGGGGAGGGAGGGAACTTCTGTCAGAGCAAACACATGAAGCCCAGCCCTCAGGGCACTCAGCAAGCAAGGTGGCATGGCAGCCCAGATCCAGGAAACGGAAGCAGGCAGAGCCTGTAAGCAGTAGACCCCAGGCAACTGAACCTTGAGTGCTCAGTCTACCAATGGTAGTGGAGTGGAGAGAGACTTCTGAGCTCTGTCCTTTGTACCTAGAACAGAACTCTGGGACTCTGACCACATTCAGATCTTGATCACAGTCTAGGACCCACATAGAACAGGAACTCCCCTCCCCACCTCAGCCCCCTGGCAGAGGGGTGCACTTGTGGTCATTCACAGACCAGGAGGGAAGACAGAGCCTCAGACACTGTGATCCTTGTGGGGGGGAGGTGTCCCAATAATACTCAAAAGCTCAGAAAGCAACCCAAAACCAGTCACAGGCTGGAGAAATGAGTAAACAGAAAATAAAAGAGGAACACCATTGGAAATACATTGTCTATGATCCCAAGAAGGATCAAAATACTCAATCTGAAGATAAGGAAGTACAAGCTTCTGCTTCCTTCTAAAGACTCCAAGAAAAGCAGAAATTGGGCTCAGGCTATGACAGAGCTCAAAAAAAGATTCTGAAAATTAAGTAAGGGAGATAGAAGAAAAATTGAGAAAAGAAATGAGAGAGATACAAGGAAAATATGAAAAAGAAGTCAGCAGCTTAGTCAATGAGATGCAAAAAAATGCTGAAGAAAATAACATGTTAAAAACCAGCATAAGTCAAATAGATAAAACAGTTCAAAAAGTTATTGAGCAGAAGAATGCTTTAAAAGGCACTATTGACCAGATGGAAAATTAGATAAGAAAGCTCTCTGAGGAAAACAAATCCTTCGGATATAAAATGGAGCTAAAGGAAGCTGTTGACTTTACAAGAAGTCAAGACACAATACTTCAAGACTAAAAGAGTAAAAAATTAGAAGAAAATATGAAAAATCTCATTGAATAAACAACTGATCTGGAAAGAAGATTCTAGAAAGGTAATTTAAAAATTATTGGAATACCTGAAAGTCATGATCAGGAAAAGAGCCTTGACGTCATTTTTAAAGAATTCCTACAGCAAAATATCACTGATATCCTAGAAGCAGAGGGCAAAATAGAAATTGAGAGAATCCACCAATCTCCCTGAGAAAGAGATCCAAAACAAACAACCTCCACCCTAGAAGCAGAGCCTCAGCCTAACAAATATTTAAAATCAGATCAAAGACTGGGGAAATGAGCAAAGAAGAAAATAAAATGAATTTGACCATAACCAATTAATTTGGACACATGGAGGATCAAACTATACACACAGAAAATGACAAAGTGAAAGCTTCTGTTTCCAAAACCTTCAAGGAAAATAGGAATTGGTCACAGGCTATGGAAGAGTCAAAAATATTTTGAAAATCAAGTAAGGAAGGTTGAGGAGAAATTGGGAAGAGAAATGAAAGTGATGCAGGAAAAATTATGAAAACCAAAACAGCAACTTAGTGAAAGATATACAAAAAATATTGAAGAAAATAACATGTTAAAAGTCAGTTTAGGTAAAATAAAAAAAAGCAGTCCATAAGGTCAGTGAGTAGAAAAATATCTTAAAAAATCAGAATTGACTGAAGGATATTTGAAAGATCTCTGAAAAATATTATTCCTTCAAATATAGAATGGACCTATGGGAAACTGATGACTTTGGGAGAAATCAAGAAACAATAAAACAAAACTAAAAGAACAACAACTAGAAGGAAAATGTTAAATGTCTCATTGGAACTCACCTGAAAAACAGATCCAAGATAGAAAACTTATTGGGCTACCTGGAAGTCATGACCAGGAAAAGAGCCTAGACTTCATTTTTCAAGAGATAATCCAGAAAAATTGCCTATATAGCTTAGAAACAGAGGATAAAAATAGAAATTTAGGGAATCCACCAATCATCTCTTGAAGGAGATCCTGAAATAAAAACTCCCAGGACTATTAGAGTCAAATTCTAGAACTTCTAAGTCAAAGAGAAAATATTTCAAGTGGTCTGAAAGAACCAATTCCAACATCATTGAGCTACAGTCAAGATTACAAAGGATTAGCAGAATCTTTATTAAGGGCTAGGAATATAATATTCCAGAATGGAAAAGAGATTGGATTACAACTGATAATCAATTCTTCAGAAAAAAAACTGAGCATATTCTGTCAGGTTAAAAGATGGATATGCAATGAAATAGGGGACTTTTAAACGTCCCTGTTGAAAAGACCAGAGCTGAACAGAAAGTTTGATTTTCAAGTACAGGTCTCAGGTGAGATTGGATGGGAAGGGGAAATGATGAGGGATTTAATGATGTTGAACTGTTATTATTCCTGCATGGAAAGATAATATTGATAACTCATTTGTTTGTTTGTTTTTTAGGTTTTTGCAAGGCAAATGGGGTTAAGTGGCTTGCCCAAGGCCACACAGCTAGGTAATTATTAAGTGTCTGAGACTGGATTTGAACCCAGGAACTCCTGACTCCAAGGCTAGTGCTTTATCCACTACACCACCTAGCCGTCCCTTGATAACTCATTCGAATGTTCTCCTTTAATTGTGCAATTAAAAGGAGCATATATAGACAAATAACACAAGGGAACTAAATATGAAGATCTAAGATATTATAAAGATGCAATTAGAGGGCAAAAAGGAATGTACTGGGAGAAAGGAAAAGGAAAGGTAGCATGGACTGAGATATTTCATAAGAGGGAAGAAAAAGCTTTTGCATCCCCATAGAAGGGAAAAAAAGGTGAGGGGGAAGTGAATGAGCCTTCATTGTCATCAGAAGTGTGTCAGAGGAAATAACATACACACTGGATAGCTTATAGAAATCTATATTACACTAGAGAAAAAAAAAGAGATGGGAGAAAGGGGACGGGGGAGGAGAGAGGAATATAGATGATAGGAGAGAGGGAAGATTTCTGGAGAGGGTGGTCAGATACAACATACTTTTGAGGAGGGACAGGTTGAAAATAGAGAGAAAATAGAATATTTGGAGTGGGGAGGAATAGGATAAGTGGAAATATAGCTCACAGTAGCAAATGGAGAAAACATATTTTTTTAAAGAAATATTTTATTTATTTTGAGTTTTACAATTTTCCCCCATTCTTACTTCCTCCCCCCACCCCCCACTGAAGGCATTCTGTTAGTGTTTACCTTGCTTCAGTATTATACATTGATTTCAGTTCAATGTGATGACAGAGAAATTATATACTTAAGGAAGAAAAATAAAGTATGAGATGTTAAAATTACATATTAATATAATGCTTCCCCCCCTAATTTGACAGTAAAAGTCTTTGGTCTTTGTTCAAAATCCTTAATTCTTTCTCAGGATACAGAAGGTATTCTCCATTGCAAATAGCTCAAAATTGTCCCTGGTTGTTGAATTGAAGAGAAGATTTGCATGAACTGATGCTGAGTGAGATGAGCAGAACCAGAAAAACATTGTACACTCTAACAGCAACATGGGAGTGATGATCAATCTTGATGGCCTTGCTCATTCCATCAGTGCAACAATCCGGGACAATTTTTGGCTATATGTGATGGAGAATACCATCTGTATCCAGAGAAGGAATTATGAAGTTTGAACAAAGACCAAAGACTATTACCTTCAATTTTGGGGGGAAAAACCCTGTTATTTTATTATGAAATTTTGCTATCTCTTATACTTTATGTTTCTTCTTTAAGGATATGGTTTCTTTCTCATCACATTCAATTTAGATCAATATCTATACCTATACCTATACCTATACCTATACCTATACCTATACTTATACTTACATCTATATCTATATCTATATCTATATCTATATCTATAATCTACATCTACATCTACATCTATATCTATCTATCTATCTATCTATCTATCTATACCATGGAAACCGTGTAAAGACTAACAGACTGCCTTCTGTAGGGGGGTGGGGGAGGGAAGCAAGAATGGGGGAAAATTGTAATACTCAAAATAAATAAAAATATTTCTTTAAAAAAAGAAATACACTTTTTTTCTCTCATTTTATTTTTCTTGAGTTTTCTCTATCTTTGTAAGGGGATGTGGATTATATTTACTTTTATAAGATTATTGTAATAATGTGAAAAAATAATTAATTAATTATATGTATATATATATATATATATATATATATATATATATATATAAAAGAGAAATTACAAAAAATTATTAGCAGGATAAGGCATAAACAGATTGAATTGGATTCATACCAGTAATCAGGCCTGGTTCAACTTATACAGCATAACAGACTTTAAAAATAACAAAGTTAAAAGAAAACAAGAATATTCTTGTTTAATTAGATGTTGAAAAATATTTTGAAGGAATTCAGCACTTATTCTTATTAGAAATAGCAGAGTGCATAAAAATTTATGGAATTTTCCTGAAAATTATAAGCTGTGTCTATCTAATATTGCCCAGTAAGCCTTATATATGAACAGATTAAACTTGATACATTGCCAATACTATCAGGTGAAGCATGGATCTTTGTTGTCACTAACTGGTAAGGAGGAATACTAGCATACCAGAGCTTGAAAGCTTGCTGCTGCAAGGAAACAAGGACCTTTCTCCTTTCTCACCATTCCAGGGCAGATAAGAATGCTAGAGAAAGAGAGAGAGAGAGAGAGAGAGAGAGAAACAGGAAAGGGAAATCATAAGGTAGTTGATATTGAACTGTTTATATTCTTACTTGTAAAGATGATGCTTCAAATTTACATGAGCTTTCTCTTTATTAGGGCAGTTCGAATGAATATATACATAAACCCAAACATACACATATGTATGTATGTATGTATGTATGTATATAGACACACACACACACACACACATATATATAGGCACAAGCATGAAGGGATGAAATATAAAATTAATGGGCAAAAAAGCATGTACTAAAGAAAGAGAAGGGGAGGTAGAATGAGATAAATTATCTCATATATAAGAGGCTAGAAAAAGCTTTCACAGTGGAAAGAGCTGTTGGTGAGGTGAGAGAGGATGAGTGAACTTAACTCTGATTTGAATTGCCTCAAATAGAGTATAACATAAATTTTCAATTGGGAAGATAAAAACGTCTTTTGCCCTAGTGGAAAAAAGGAGGGGAATGGGAATTATATCAAGACTATTGATGGAAGAAAGGGTAAATTTGGTGAAGAGGTAGTCAGAACTAAACACATTTGAGTTCAGTATGAAAGGTGAGAGAAAGAAGAATTAATAGAAGTCAGAGAAAAGAATTAACTGCAAGATTCTGAGGTGATCAACCTTGATGTATGCAGGTCCTCTCAGCAGTTCAGAGAGCTAGGGTAACCCTTTTACATCAACTACGGACTATGCTATACCCATCCAGAGGAAGTAAAACAAAACAGAACAAAACAAAAAACTTCAAAATCTGATGAACACTACATTCAGTTTTTAAAAAATATCTTTTATGTAGTTCTTTCCCTTAATCCTAATTTCTCATACTGAAAATGATTAATTTGTAAACATGTTTGACACAAATGTGGATTTATAAAATTAACCTTACTGTTTATTTGCCTCTGAGGGGAAGGGGGTTGGAAGGAAATTTTGTATCTTAAAAATATACATATGCATATTGATGAATGTTAAAAAAACTTTGATAACATGTGTTTGGATAAATATAATGTCAATAAAAGGAATTAATTGGGGTCAGTGGTATAGGATGGAAGGAAATACAATTAGTAATAGTAACTGAAAATAATTTTGAAGCAAGTTTCTTTGATAAAGCTCTCCTTTCTGAAACATACAGAAAACTGTATAAATTTTTCACAAATTTACAAAGATTCATTCTCCAATTGATAAATGATCAAAAATATGAACAGCTTTCAGATGAGGATATCAAAAAATCTATAAAATTAAAATTTTCTAAATTGCTACTGATTGATAAAATTAAAATTATTCTGAGATATTACCTTATATTTATTATTATGACTATTACAACAGAAAAAGGAGAGTGACAAATGTTGGAAGGGACTTAGGGAAAATGAGTCATTAATGCACTATTGCTAGAGTTGTGAACTGATTCAGCCATTCTCTAATGCAATTATGAATCATGACCACAGGGTTTTAAAATTATGCATACCTTTTGACAAAGCAATGCCACAAAACTAAAAGGGCAAACAAATAAACTCATACACTTATATGTAACACACATTTCTATATATGTCTATAGACAGATGGGTAGATAAATTGATAGATGAGAATATTTATAGAAACTCTTTTCTTCTGGTAAAGAATTGGAAATTGATGGGCTTCCCAGCAGCTGGGCAAAGATTGAATGAATTGTGGCATATGATCATGAGGGAATTCTACTCTTCTAAAAGAAATGATGAGCAGAATGCTCTCAGAAAACTAGGAAAGATTTACTTGAGCTGATGCAATTTTAAAGTAGTGTGTACAAAGAAGCAGCATTATTATAGATGATCACTTGCAAATTATTTAGCTTTTCTCTACAATACAGTGACTCAAGATTCCTTCGTGGGACTCATGATGAAGAAGGTTATGCATCCCTACAGAAAGAACTGATGGAATCCCCTTTTAAAAAAATATGACTTATTTTCATCCATATGCACATGTATATTTTTAAGTTACAAATTTCTCTCCACCCTACCTTTTCAACCACTTCACCTCTGCAGTGAATAGTCAGGTTAGCATTGTACATACATATTTTTGATAAACATGTTTACAGTTTAGTTATTGTGGGTATGAGGAATTAGGATTAAGGGAAAGAGATACTTTTTATACAGTGTTCAATTATAAAGGGATTATTTTGTGTTCTATTTTGTTTTGTTTTTCTTCCACTAGATGAGGATACCATTGCCCATAGTTGGTCTAATAAAGCTCTCTGAATTGTTGACATGAGCTGTTTCTATCATGTTGCTGTTAACGTGCACATTGTTCTCTTGGTTCTACTCCCAAACTCATGGAATCACAGTACAGATTGATACATGTCCTATATTTACTTTGTTTTTCTTGAGGTTTCTCTTTTTGAGGGATTATATCCATAATTTTTTTACAACATGACTATTATAGAAATGTTTTGCATGACTTTACATTTATAACATATCAAATTGCTTGCTTTTTCAATTAGGGCTTAGTGGTGGGAGAAAGAGAAAGTGTTTGAAACTCAAAATTTTTAAAATATATTTTAAAATGTTTTAATACATAACTGGAGAAAAATCAAATAAGAAATATAGAAATAAAAAATGAAAAAAGAATCAAAAAGAAATAACTGGAATAATATTAATTTCTCATGTGTAGACTGAGCTAATAAAATAAAAATCACAATTCAAATTAATCTACTTATTTAGTGCTATAGCAATAAATCACCTAAAATTATTTGATCAAACTAGAAAAAAAATCACAAAATCACCAGAAAGAATAAAAGTTCAAGGTCAAAGATGACCAAGAAAAATCAGGACTTCTAGCAAGTGCTACTGTTTCCCTCAGAACTGACCTTAATCAAACCTTTTAAGTTGGGAGTGGCAGAATGTACCAAAAATCAGAGGAAAATACCTTCCATTTGTTTGGTTTGTTCTGGGTGCCGGAAGCAAGGGGGAGCACAGAGCAGAGATCCACTCCATGTGTGGCACAGTGAGGCAGGGGAACTAACCAGTGATCCTCTGCTTTTGGAGTGGAGGTTTTGGAATTAGGACTTGGCTGTTCAGTGGGCAGCTCCAGTGCACAGGGAAAGCTTCACCAAGAGTGTCAGGGACCCACATTCAGCCTTCTCAACTGGTTTGGGCAGCCCAGACTAACTAAGAGCACCTGGCATTTTGAGTTGTGGGAAGGATCTGGCATCATGGTGAAAACAGCAAGGAGACAGACCTAGGTATTCCTACCTTTCCCAATAGCAAGGATGGCTGAGTTCCCAAGTTCTGACTATCAATCCAGAGAGAAAGCTGTTGGCATTTTTGAACAAATAGCTCAGATTTAGTCCCCTGATGAGAGTGAATGGCTGACTTCCTCAAACTGGGAGAACTTATGGAATTTCCAGCCTGACCAGCCTAGCCAAGTGATTGAACTGTCTGTGCAAAACTAATTTTCCACTGTAGGGATGGGGCAGTTGACATCCCTAGTACAGATTGATCACAGAGAGACTCTCATCCTTCCCTTACAAGTCACTGATCAACCTCTGGGAGTTCCTAACATCAATGACCCAGGGCAGTTTACAAGTCTATAGAGTACTTAGCATCAAAGGTCTGGAATCAAGCCCCTTCTCCAACACAAGAGCCCTTGGGATAGGTAGCAATACTAAAAGTGAAGAAAGGTAAGAGAAAATGAGGATACATTGAAAGCTACCTTGGAGATAAAGATGGACAAAAGATAAACTCAGAAAAGTAAAGAAAGGGGATGCTACATGTGAAGTTATGGAGAAGAATATGAATTGGTTTTCAGTCCAGAAAGACTTTTTAGAAGAGCTCAAAATGGATTTTTAAAAAATCAAGTGGGGCCAGGCAGCTAGGTGGTGCAGTGGATAGAGCAGTTGCCCTGGAGTCAGGAGTACCTGAGTTCAAATCTGACCTCAGACATTTAATAATTACCTAGCTATGTGGCCTTGGGCAAGCCACTTGACCCCATTTGCCTTGCAACAAACCTAAAAATAATCAAGTGGGAAAATTGGGAAAAGAAATGCAAGAGAAAATTAACATCTTCCAAACATAAGAGATAGAAGAAAACAAATCTTTTAAAAATGCAAATGGACAATTGGGAAAAGATGGTAGTTCTTTTGAAAATATAATTGACTAAATGGAAAAGGAGATGCAAAAGTTAAATGATGAAAGTGCTTCTCTGAGAAATAGAATAGGAAAAATGGAAGTTAATAGTTACATGAGAAACTGAGAATCTGTTGAATAAAATGTTTAAAAATAAAAAAATAGAAGAAAATATAAAATATTGGATTAGTCAGATAACTGATCTGGTAAGAAGATTCAGGAGGGATAATTTAAGAATAATTTGGCATCCTAAAAGCCATGATCATAAAACAAGCTTGGACTCCATTTTTCCAAAAATCATCCAATGGAACTGCCTGACATCCTGGTAACAGAGGGCAAAATAGACATAGATTCTAAGAATTAATGAGTCTCCTCTTTAAAGGGAACCCAATACACGTGATATTGTTGTCAGTCAAGGGGAAAATGCTTCAGGAAACCAACAAGAAAAAAATTCAAATAGCAAGACAGTTAGGGTTACAAAATACTTGTCAGCATCAACATTAAAGGATCAAAAAGTCTGGAATATGATATTCTGGATGTCAAGGGAGATTAGATTACAACCAAAAATCCAAAAACCCAGAAAAGCTAAGCATATACTTTCAGGAGAAAAGATATATACATTTAACAAAATATTTGACTTTTTACCTTTCCTGATGAAAAATCAGAACTGAACAGAAAATTTGATTTTCCAACAGGATCCACAAGAAATACAAGAAATGGTAAACAGTAGGAAAGAAAAAGACTGTTATTCAAAAAAATTAAACGACATCACAATCTGGGTGTCCTTCATAAACTGCTGACATGATTTTTCTGATTTTCTTGCATTGCTCTCATTTTTCTTCCTTTATCTCCTATATTTTATTTTCAAAAACTTTTTTGAGCTCTTCTGAGACCAATCCATATTTCCTTAGAGACTTTAGATACAGAAACTTTTAGTTTGTTAACTTATGAGTGTGCATTTTGATCCTCCATAGGATCAAAATAATTGTCTTTGGTCAAATTTTTTTCTTCTCTTGTTTGCCCCAGGCTATGCCTTGATTTTTACTCTTTGATAAGGTGGGCCTCTGATTTCAGGGTGGAGGACACACTCCCAAACTTTTGAGGATTTTGGCAGCTGCTTTCAGGGAGATCTCCAAGGGACCTGCAAGTTCTCAATTCCTCCAAGATCTTATGAGAGTGTTTGATTGCTCCCCTGGCCTATACTCTGGTCTGTGGATGAAAGAATTCCTTTCTGCCCCCGAACCAAGAGAAGAATCCCTGTTCTATTGCAGGCAGTAAACTACATTGTGCTTCCCTTTTTTCCTAAGACTGGGACTCCAGACTGTGACCTGGATCTGAGTATGGTTAAAGCAAGAATCCTGCCTCAGGAATAGTAAGGATACAACTGCAAATTCCCCAACCACTGGAACCATCCTTGGGCTGAGCACTCTGGAAGCAGCAGTTGGTAGCTCCCTACCAAGTGGTTTCCCAGTTCTATTCTGATTTCTTAGGACAAGTCTGTCACTGAGGCCTGTATTGACTGGGTGCTCCAGAGTGAGAGAGGAACCCAGTGGCTGAAGCTGTTTCTCTCTCTGGCTTGACCCAGGTTGCACTGTGGGCTCTTTCTAACCCCAGTGTAGTAGAACCTTCTCACATATCTTCCAAATTGCCTTAGGCTGGTAAATTGTTTCAGTCAGTCCTTTTGTGGGTTCTGCCACTCTAGAATTTGGTTGAATTTATTATTTAAAGATATTTGAATTGCTTTGAGACAGAGCTCATGGGAGACCCTGCCTTTACTCTGCCATCTTGGCTTCATTCCAACCCCCCCCCAGAAGTCTCAAGAACATTCTTTACAACAATCCATGTTCATTGTAAATCATATTTTAATCTTTTACATATTTAGGGGAAATATAATTTTAATTAATGCATATAGTTTTCATACAATAGGAAACAAACTGAAGGAAGTTAAGAAGAATGAGTGAAAAACAATGGAAGATGTAAAATTCTATAAGCAGCAAATCAAGCTTAAGTGTTAAAAATAGTGTTTTTGAAACAAATGTATGAAATAATTTCTAAAGAAGTTTAGATATAACACAGATTGCTAGCTCCACTGAAATATTAACATATGTAACTAGTAAAAGCCTTACAGACACAGGACATCAATAAAATAAGTGGTAAGTCTATTTTTGAAACTCAACATTTTAGAAAATGCATTGAAATTGATGAAAGAAAGTTCAGAATACAAATATATTAAGAGTATAAAAAATCACTTTTTGTCTCAAAAATATGAATAAGATTTTGAAATATGCAAATACATAAATTGATGAATAATTCTTTTGTGAAAACAAGAGAAAAATGTGTATATTAACAACAACATTGTGAAATGATCAACCCTGATGGATGCAGCTGCTCTGAGCAGTTCAGAGAGCTAGGACAACTCTGATAGACCTGCTAAGGAATATGCCATCCAGAGGAAGAAAACCAAAATAAAACAAAACAAATATCCTTTAGAATCTGATGAACACTACATTCACTTTAAAAAAAAATCTCCTATATATTTTTTACCCTTAATCCTAATTCCTTATGCCAAAAATAACTAATCTATAATCATGCTTAACACAAATGTGTATGTACAATATTATCCCCAGTATTTGCCACTGAGGGGAGGGAGGTGGGAAGGGATGATAGAAGGAAATTTTGTAACTTAAAAATATACATAGCCATGTGGATCATTGTTGAAAAACTTTCATGCCATGTATTTGGAAAAATAAAACATCAATAAAAAATGAAGAGTAAAAAAATTATAATTCTTTAATGGTTTGTACATTAATGTCCTCCTCCAAAAATAATTCTGCATGTCTTGCCTCTTTGATGCAAGAAATAAAATACAAGACTCATAAGATACATGTAGTGTTGAGAAAGAGAAATTAGTCAGAAATGGCCCCTTAAATTCTTACCAAATTAGTTTTTAAAACATTGAATAATGATAAGAAAAAGAAAAGAAAAGAAAAGAAAAATATTCTCGACCAATTGTGCTTGATTTTACCACAGGGTACAAGGAAATTCCAATGATGTAATTGGAATTCTGAGTTCTCAAAAACCGTGGCAGAAATAGGCCAGTCAAAAGATGTGCAAGGATGCCCACCTAAATTATCTATGGATTCTATCATGAATCATTGGGGAAGGAAGGAAAGAGAGAGGACTGGAGAGTGAAAAGAAAAAAGAGGGAAGAGAAGGGCAAGGGAAAAACATAAAAGAGAAGAGAATGAAAGGGAAGGGAAAACTAGAAATAAAAGAAAGAGATTAAACTCATAAAATATGATGGTTTTTTGACATGTTACTAAAGGAGGCTTCTGCATTGCCTCACAGATATTTTCAAGTTGTCATACTACTAAAGTATACAAGGCAAGACATTGATTGATCTCCCTAAAAGTAAGGAAGATGAAATAAATATCTATATTATGAGGATGTCTCATAAATAAATGAATATATATATATATGTATGTATGTATGAATGTATAATTGAATCATAGTGATTGACTTCATAATAACCTACATATAATCTGCTTTTCTCTCTCAATGGCTCATTTTTGTTTAAATTTGAAAAGTGTGACAGAAAGAAAATATGTTAAAGAAAGGGTTTCAATATCCAGGAAAATATTACTGAAGTAAAAATAAGATGATTAAAGAAAATGGACATTCAAAAATTCAGATGAGTTAAACTATTCAGATTTTAGTGATGACTCACATGGAATGTTGAAAGAATAACTGGATTTAGAAGGGACAATATTTTCTTTCTCCTTCCCTGTGAGCACTGCTGCTTTATATACTCTTCTAAAAGCTCTTCAGCTTTGGTCAGGAGATCTGGAAGTCATTCTGTTATAGCAAGGTCATTTAGAGGAACCAAAAAATCATGTTCTCTCAACAGTCCGTCTCCAAAATCAAGATGTTTTAAGCCTTACTATTCCAGTGAGTACATATCATTATGCCTATTATTGTATGATCAAAAGTAGTTCAGTAAAAATGAAACAATGACTTTTTTTAACAAACACTGAGGAGAATCCTCAATATTTTCCCCTTCCAGAACTGGATTTTGAAAGAAATGAAATGAATAAATCTGGGATTATTTTATTTTGCATGTGCATCTCCAGTACCTAGCATAACTAGTGGAGCATGATAGGTACATAAAAATGAATTTCTTTACTGGAGAAAAGATGTAGATCATAAACTACCCAAACTCAGTGGATGAATCTGTTACATTGTTTCATGGTCATTTTAGTCATATTCAATTCTTCATGGGGTTTTCTTTGCAAAAATTCTGGAGTAATTGGCTAATTCATTTTTCCATTCACTTTTATAGATGTAAAAACTGAGGCAAACTAGGCTAAATGACTTACCCAGGGTCACAGAGATAAACTATAACTCATAGCATATTAGAACTCAGTTCGGATTTTGAATTCCTGACTTCAGACACATACTTGTGAAAGAAAGGGACTCCTTCCAGAAAAAAATATAGTAACAACCTCCCCACCTGCACCACCCCAGGCTCAGGTAGGGGCAGTAGATCTCTCTCAGTACTGAGTGAATAATAAGATTAACTCTATAGCCCAAGGGCCCAGTCTACATTGTTCAAGGATAATTCAGACATTCCTGCTCCTATCACCTCTAGTGGGGGGGTAGGTAGTGGACAACAAATCAAGGTCACAGATATGACAAAGAAAGCCTCTAGCACCCTCTACAGGCCAACCCACTTGGAGTTACTAAACACAGTCACCAAAGGTCTGCAAAATAGCTTCTTCCCCAACACAAGATGCTAGGAAAATGAAGGAAAGGAGGGTCCATTGACAAGTACTTCAAAGACAAAGACCTTAACTCAGAAAGAGAGAGAGAACTTCTGAGGATAATATGAATGGGTCTGCAACCCATAAAGACTTCTTAGGATAGATCAAGAAGGAGGTTAAAATTCAATTGGGTTCCAGTCAAGATGGCAGAGAGAAGACAGGTCCTGTGATAACATCTCCTGATCTTCCCTCATTTATAATATGAAACAGATCTCTTTTAAAAAAAAATCCAATTGACAATACCAATAAAGAGAAGCTAGGACAAGAACATCTACCTCAAGGATAGTCTTTGAGGATCATATTTGATCTGAGTGAAGAGAGCAGACAGCCAGTGGGGACAGGATGAGAGCCAGACTAACCTAAGATCAGCCCCAGAATGCTTTTGCTGTGGGAACTGCTCTATTCCAAGTAACAACCAGAGAGAGGAGGTGTCATGGGTGGCATTGAGAGTCTGGGGCTTACCCCAGGTCTGTTTATGGTGGCAAAAAAATGGAAATTGAGTGAATGTCCATCAATTGTGGAATGGCTTAATGAACTGTAGTATATGTATTTGATGGAACATTGTTGTTCTATTAGAAACCAGGATGGATGGGAATTCAGAGAATCCTGGAAGTATTTGCATGAACTAATGTTGAGTAAGATGAACAGAACCAGAAGTACATTGTATACCCTAACAACAACATGGGAGTGATGATCAAATTTAATGGACTTTCTCTTTCCAAAAAGCCAACAGTCAGACACAATTTTGGGGTATCTGAAATGGAGAATGCCATTTGTATACTGAAAAGAATTGTGGAGTTTGAACAAAGACCAAAGACTATTACCTTTAGTTTTTACTAATGTTATCTTATTATGCAATTGCTATATCTCATACTTTCTATTTCTTCCTTAATGATATTATTTCTCTCTCATCACGTTCAACTTAGAACAATGGACATCATGGAAACAATGTAAAGACTAACAGATTGTCTTCTATGGGAGTGGAGGGAGGGAAGTAAGATGAGGAGGGAAATTGTAAAATTCAAAATAAATAAAATATTTTTTTAAAAAAATTAAAAATCATTTGGGAAAAGAAACCCAAGAGAAAATTAACTCCTTGAAAGAGAAAATTAGCATCTTGCCACAAGAAAAAAATCCTTGGAAAATGCAATTGAACAAATGCAAAATGAAAATAATTTTCTCAAAGTTGAATTTGGGCAAATGGAAAACTCCTTCAAAAAGGAGTTGGAAAAGGTGAATGAAGAAGAATATTCTTTAAAAAGATGAATGGAATCTGTGGAAACTAATGACTTCATGAGACAACAAGAATCTGTTAAAAAAATACCAAAAAAATTCAAAAACATAGAAGAAAACCTAAATGCCTCATCAACAAAACTACAGAGCTAGAGAACAGATTCAAGAGAGACAACTTAAGAATCATTCGGTTTGCAGAGAACATTGAGTTTTAAAAAGCTTGGCCTCAATATTTCAGGTCCTTTTGAAGGAAAACTGCCCCAATATTATGGAACCAGAGAGCAAAATAGTTATTGAAAGAAGACATTGCTCCCCTCCTGAAAGGGATCCCAAAATGCAACCAACAAGGAATATTCTGGCCAACTTTCATAATTAACAGATAAAAGAGAAAATTGTGCAGGCAGTCAGAAAAAAACAATTTAGATATCAAGAAAGCACAGTAAGAATTGCATAGGACCTGGTTGCATCAGCATTAAGTGACTGAAGGCCCTGTAATATGATATTCTGAAGAGCAAGGAAGCTTGGAATAAAGTCACAAATTCACTATTCTACAAAACTGAGCCTTCCTTTCCATGTGAAAAGATCAACATTAAATGAAATATGAGACTTCCAACTTTTCCTGATGTAAAGACCAGAGCTTCATAGAAAATGTGGACTTCAACACCTGCTCGGCCAGGTAGGCTGATCATGCTCTTCCCACCCCACCACCCTCCAGGCCTGGCCAATGAAAAGCAAACTGGTGACCAGGAGGGACCCCTTACCTCTATGCCCAACCTCCCAGTTGGATTGATGCCTGCTGACATGGTGGGGACTGACTTGGAAGCGTTAGCAGAGATCGAATTACAGAAAGAAAAGGAAATCTCCACCTTAGGAGCCCCAAAGATGGTGCTTGTGCCTGCCCCAGCCTGCAAAGACTCAGCCCTTAGTATGGACCATCCATTCTATGATGTGGCCAGACATGGAATCCTCCACTTAGCAGGGGATGACAACTCAGGACGGTGAGTCATCACCTCCAGCTGCTGCCGAATACCCCCCTGTCATGAGCTCAACCACAGCCGTCTCCTAGGGTACCTGAAGTATACCCTTGACCAGTATGTAGAGAACGACTACATCATCGTCTACTTCCACTACGGGCTGACGAGCCGCAACGAGCCGTCTCTGAGCTGGCTTCAAAGCGCCTACAAGGACTTAGACCGGAAGTACAAGAAAAACTTGAAATCCCTTTACATCGTGCATCCAACCAATTTCATCAAGATCCTGTGGACTACTTTCAAGCCCCTCATTAGCCACAAGTTTGGGAAAAAGGTGACATACTTCAATTACTTAAGTGAGCTGAAGGAGCATCTCAAGTATGACCAGCTGATGATTCCTCCAGAAGTTATTCGATATGTTGAAGTTTTGCAGAATCTGAGGCTGGGCTTCCCTCCGCCCTTGGTGAATATGCCCCGACCCTGGCCTCCTCTACCCACCCAACAGTTTGTTGTTAGCCTGAAATATATCCAAGACAAAAATAAAGGTGAGCTCATCCCACCAGTCATGAAGGAGACTGTGACCTACCTGAAAGACAAAGACAAAGGTCTCCACTCCGAGGGCCTTTTCTGTCAGTCAGCCAATGTGCAGACTATCAAAGAGATCCAGAGACTGTATAACCAAGGAAATCCTGTGAATTTCGATGACTATGGTGATATCCATATCCCAGCCATCATCTTAAAGACGTTCCTTCGAGAGCTGCCACAGCTACTGCTGACCTTTGAAGCATATGAACAGATCCTAGCAATCATTGGTGTAGAGTAGCCTGCGGGTGACCCGCTGTAAGGAGATTGTTGGGGGGCCTCCCAGAGCACAATTATTCTGTTCTCAAATATCTCATGTGCTTCTTGCACATGGTATCCCAGGAGAGCATCTTTAACAAAATGACAGGCTCCAATCTGGCCTGTGTCTTTGGGCTGAACTTAATCTGTCCATCCAATGGAATCTCATCCCTCAACGCCCTGGTGCCTCTTAACCTGTTCACAGAACTGATGATTGATTTCTATGAGAATATCTTCAGCTCTCGGGTGGTCCCTTTAGGGGCCTCATTATAGACTCCTTGAGGTAAGGTTTGGACTCAGTGCTTTCTTAGCATTTCTAGCTTCATTATTATTGACTGAATGTAAAGGCCCTTTCTATCTCTGATGTTCTATGTTCTGGGTTCTCTCTTCTAAGTGCTCCCCCATCTGACATTCCATGTTTTAGGGTCCCATTCAGTTTTAATATTCTAGATTTGTGTTTTGTATTCTAATATTCCATGTAGCTGGAGAACATCATATCCTCTCTCAGGTTAAACACTATCTGAACCTTCTTGAAAAAGGTGAATTATTGCATACAAAGCTTCACATCTCATTCCCACCACAAGACTAACCAGATTAGAAAATAGCTATTTGAAGCTTGGGACCCATTTCCAACCTTTAGTTATGTTACTGTGGGCTCTTTTCCCCTTTGGGTGAACTGTATGAATCATTTCAACTTTCTGTATGGAAAAAAATACCCACAAGGGTATTAAACACCTTCTGGATTAAAAAAAAATGTGGACTTCAAACAGGAGACTCAAGAAACATAAAAAGGTTAAAAAAAAGGAAAAGAAAAAAATTGCTATGAACCTGGCTATATCCCCACCTGGGAGCTTCTCATAAATTTTGACAATTTTATCTCTATTAGAGAGAACATATTTAACCAGAAGTAACAGACACTCATGACTTGTCTTTGACTCAGAATTATTTAAAAACAATATCTCCTTAAAAAGAGGGGGGCAGTATAAAGATGGGAGGATGGAGATTTGATGGGGTTAATCACATTACATAAAGAGATAAATAGGACCTATTTCAATAGAGGAGAATAAGGTAGGATGTGAAAACCACCTGAATCTTTCTCTCATCAAATCTGGTTCAAAGAAGTATTAACATACACACACTCAGTTAAGTTAAGAAACTTATTAACATTTCAAATATTAAAAGGGGAAAGGGGAGGGGGAGGAAAAGGGACAGAAGGAAGGGAAAGAAGAAGGGTCAAAGGTAAAGGGGAAAGATGGGGAGGGGTGAATATAAAGGGACAAACACAGTGAAGAAGTTGGTATTCAGAAGTAAAATACTTGAGTATATGGATAAAGTTAAAAAAAAGGAAAAAAAACAGAGGGAAGCTAACATAGAGGGCAATAAAGAGGGAGTAATCCTAACTTTGAATGTGAATGGGATGTAATCTCCTATGAAATATAAGTGAAGAGGAGAATGGATAAAAAACAAAATCCTGCAAAATACTGCTTACAAGAAATTCATTTGAAACATAGATACATATAGAGTAATGGTAAAAGGTTGGAACAGAATATATTTTGCTTCAGCCGAAGTGAAAAAGGCAGGGGTAGTAATCCTTATCTCTGACAAAGAGCTGCAAAAAATAGATCTCATTAAAACATATAAGGAAGGAAACTATAACCTCAAAAAAATTATCATAGACAATGAAGCAATTTCAATACTGAATATGTATGCACCAAGTGACATAACATCTAAATTCTTAGAGGAGAAGCTGAATAAGTTCCAAGAGGACATAAACAGCAGAACTCTGCTGGTGGGAGATCTCAACCTCCCTCTGTCCGATTTAGATAAATCTAACCATAAAATAAACAAGAAGGAATTTAAGAAGATAAATAGAGTGTTAGAAAATCTAGATCTTTGGAGAAATTGTATGAGGATAGAAAGGAATATCATTTTCTCCTCCAGTACATGGTACTTACACAAAAATTTAGCATGCACTAGGGCATAAAAATCTTATAATAAACAAATGCAGGAGACAGAAATAGTGAATCCTTTGTTTCAGATCATAATGCAATAAAAATCACGTGTAATAATAGACAATGGAGAGACAGACCTAAAACTACTTGGAAACTAAATAACCTCATTTTAAAGAATCAGTGTATCAGGCAGCTAGGTGGCTCAGTGGATAGAGCACTGGCCCCGGAGTCAGGAGTACCTGAGTTCAAATCTGGCCTCAGACACTTAATAATTACCTAGCTGTGTGGGCAAGCCACTTAACCCCCTTGCCTTGAAAAAAAATGTAAATAAAAGAAGAATCAGTGCATCAAACAAAAATTATAGAGAGAATTAATGATTTCATGGATAATGAAAATAACAAGACAACATACCAAAACTTATGGGATAAAGCCAAATCAGCTATTAGGGGATATATTATATCTTTAACCACTTACATGAGAAAGAGGAAATCAATGAACTAAGCATTCAACTAAAAAAAATAAAGAAAGAATAAATCAAAAGTCCCAATTAAATACCAAATTAAAAATTCTAAAAACTAAAGGAGAAATTAACAAAATGAAAAGCAAGAAAATTATGAAACCAACAAATTAGACTGAGTTGGTTTCATAAAATACAGTAAAATTGATAAACCTTTGGTTAATTTAATTTAAAAAAAGAATGAAGAAAATCAAATTACTCATATCATAAACAAAAAAGATGAACTCACTCCCCATTAGGAGGAATTTAAAATAATAATTCAGAATTATTTTGCCCAACTGTATGCCACTAAATTTGATAATCTAAGTGAAATGCATGAATATTTACAAAAAGTCAGTTACCCAGATTAAAAGAAGAAGAAATTAAATATCTAAATAACCCTATCTCATAAAAAGAAATTCAACAAGTTATCATTGAACTTCCTTAAGAAAAAAGCTCCAGGTGAGATGGATTCATAAATGAATTCCATTAAGCATTTAAGGAACTGTATCCAGTTCTATATAAACTCTGGAAAAATATGTGATGACAGAGCTCTGCATAACCCCTTCTATGTCATCACTTTGGTGCTGCTACCTAAACCAGGAAGAGTCTAAACAGAGAAAGAAAATTAAAGACCAATTTCCCTAAAGAATATAGATGCAAAAATTTTAAGTAAAATCTTAGCAAAGAAACTGCAGCAAATTGTCACTAGGATAATACACTATGACCAAACAGGATTTATCCCAGGAAGACAAGGTTGGTTTGATATTATAAAAACTATTAGAATAATTGACTATATCAAAAACAAACCCATCAGAAATGATATGATTATATCATCAGATGCTGAAAAAGCCTTTGAAAAAATACAGCACCCATTCTTAATAAAAATAATAGAGAACATAAGCATAAATGGATTGTTCCTTATAATGATTAGCAGTATCTATCTGAAATATCAACAGGCATTATATACAATAGGGATAAGATAGAGACATTGCCAGTAAGATCAAGGGTGAAACAAGGATGCATGATATCACCACTATTTTTCAAATTTGTATTGGAAATGTTAGGTTCATCAATAAAAGAATAAAAAGAAATTGAAGGAATTAGATTTGGGAAGGAAGAAACAAAACTTTCACTTTTTTTGTAGATGACATGATGGTATACCTAAAGAATCCTAAAAAAAGATCATCTAAAAGTCTAATAGAAACAATTAGCAACTTTAGCAAAGCTACAGGAAATAAAGTAAACCATCATAAGTCCTCAACATTTACATATATTAATAGCAAAATATAGCAGCAAGAACTGGCAAGAGAAATTCCATTTAAAGTACCTTCAGACAATATAAAATACTTGGGAGTCTACCTGCCAAGGCAGACTGAGAAAATCTATGAAAACAATTATAAAACTTTTCACAGAAATAAAATCAGATTTAAATAACTGGGCAAATATCAACTATTCATTGGAAAGCAGAGATCATATAATAAAAATGCCAAGTCTGCCTAAATTAATCCACTTATTTTGGTGCTTTACAAATCACCTAAAAAAATTCCTTTAATGAGCTAGAAAAAATTGTAATGAAATTCACATGGAAAAACAAAAAGTCAATAACATCCATAGATTTAATGAAAAAAAAGGGCAAAAGAAGGTGGTTTAGGCTTACAATATCTAAAATTATACTATAAAGCAATAAGTCATCAAAACTGTCTGGTACTGGCTAAGAAATATAGTGGCCAATGAGTGGAATAGACTGGGTGCACAAGAGACAGAAGGAAACAATTATAGTAATCTCCTGTTTAATAAACCCAGGGAGTTCAGCTTCTAGGATAAGAACTGTCTCTTCCATAAAAACTGTTAGGAAAATTGGAAGTTAGTATGACAGAAACTTGGATTAGCCCAACATCTCAAACCCTATACCAAGATAAGATCAAAATGGGTACAGGATTTAGACATAAAATACAACTTTATAAGCAAACTAGAAGATCAAAGAATAGTTTGCCTGTCAGATCTATGGAAAGGGAAGCAGTTTATGACAAAGGAAGAGATGAAGAACATCATTAAAAGCAAATTAGATAATTCTGATTACATTAAATTAAAAGGGTTTTATGCAAACAAAACCACTGTAACCAAGATCAAAAGAAATGACATAAATTGGGAAACAATTTTTACAACCAGTATTTCTGACAAAGGACTCACTTCTAAAATATGCAAAGATCTGTGCCAAATATATATATATATATATATATATATATATATATATACATATATCTATACGTATATATATGTATATGTATAAACAAGCTATTCTCCAATTGACAAATTGTCAAAGGATATGAAAAGGCAATTTAAAGATGTGCAAATCAAAGCAATTAATAGTCATATTAAAAATTGCTCAATCTTTAGTAATTAAAGAGATGCAAATTAAAGCATCTCTGAAGTACCATCTCACACCTATCAGATTGGCCAATATGACCAGAAAGTACAATGTTTAATGCTGAAAGGGATCTGTGAAATCTGGGACACTAATACATTTTTGGTGGAGTTGCAAACTCCTCTGACCTTTCTGGAGAACAATCTGGAATTATGCCCAAAAGGCAATATAAATGTGCATATTCTTTGATCCAGTAATCCATACCGATCTATACCCTGAAGAGATCATGCAAAAAGGTTAAACATAACTTATACAACATTATTTATAGCAGCTTTGTTTGTGGTAGTAAAGAATGGGAAATTGAGTGAATGTCCATCAATTGGGGAATGGCTGAACAAATTTTGCTATATGTATGTTGTGGCAAACTATTGTTCTATGGGAAACCAAGAGTGATGGGATTTCAGAGAAACCTGGAAAAACTTGCAAGAACTGGTGTTGGGCAAGATGAGCAGAACCAGAAGAATATTGTACACCCTAAGAGCAAAATGGGGATGATGATCAACCTCAATGGACTTGTCCATTCCATCAATGAAATGATCATGGGCAACTTTAGGGCACCTGTGAGGGAGAATACCATCTGTACCCAGAGAAAGAACTGTGGAATTTAAACAAGGACCAAAGTCTATTACTGTCAAATTTTAAAGTTTTTTATGTATTACATAATTTTGCTATCTCTAATATTTTATTTTCTCCTCAAGTATATGATTTCTTTCCTAGCATATTCAATTTTGATCAATGTATAGCATGGACACAATGTGAAGATTATCAGATTGCCTTCTGTGGGGGTTGGGGGGAAGGAAGGAAATGTAGAGAAAAAAATTATAAAATTCAAAACCTTTCATAAAATGATAAATAGATAAATCTACTGTATATAATTGGAAAACAAATAAAATATTAATAATAGTACTTTATTTTCCAATTACATGAAGCAGTTATTTTTACCAATCATTTGACTTTTTTGTTTTTCTCCCTCCTCCACCTGTTTCCTGCCCCTTCTTAACTCTCCTCCCTCTCCCTTCTCTCGCTTTTCTCCCTCCCCTCTCTACCTCATCCTCCATCTCCCCTGTCCTCTCTCCTCACTCCCCTCTTCCCTCCTTCTGACCAAAAGAAATCTGATATACTTTCTACATTTATCTATTTATTTTGGTCTTTGTAAGGCAATGGGGTTAAATGACTTGCCCAAGGTCACAGAGTTAGGTAATTATTAGGTGTCTGAGGTTGGATTTGATCTCAGGTCTGGTCTTTCTTCACTGCTCTACCTAGCAACACCCAAAACTCTACATTTATAATAATGTTAAATAGATTCATATTTATCATGTTTTGAGAGAAGAATCAAATCCAAAGGAAAAAAGAAAGAAACCATTGGAGAGAAAAAAATGACAACTTTTAAACACTGAAGATTGTAGACCTTGGGTTTAATTATTTCTCTGGATATGCATGCTATTTTCCATCACAAGTCTTTTAAAAAATTAAATCATTGTTTTGATATAATGAACAAATCTATCATAGTTGATCATTACCCATGTTATTATAAGTGTGTGTGATGTCCTTCTAATTACACTCATTTCATTCTGAATCATTTCATGCAACTATTTCTAGGCATTTCTGAAATTCTGTCCCTTGTGTTTTTTTTTTTTTGATAAAGCAATAGGCTTCTATCGCATAAATATATATCACAATTTGTTCAGCCCTTCTCCAATTGAAAGGCACCCCCTCAATTTCCAAATTTTTGCCACTGCAAAAAGTTGTTAGGAATATTTTTGTGCATGTGCAAATTATGCCTTTTTTCATCATTTCCTCAGGATACAAACTCAGTAGTAGTATTGCTAGATCAAATGATATGGACAGTTCTGTTGTCCTTTAGGTATTACACTTAATTGCTCTCCAGAAAGGTTGGAGCAATTCACAACTCTACCAACAATAGATTAGTGTCTAAGTTTTCCTACATCATGTTCAATATTGATCATTTTCCTTTCAAGTCATTTTTACCAATCTGATAAATGTGAGGTGGTAACTCAGAGACATTTTAATTTGTATTTTTCAAATCAATAAAGTTTTTTTCGATGAATACAATGATTTCTATTTTATTCTTTTTTTTACAATTCAAAGAAAGTTTTTATTTATTTTGAATTTAACAATTTTTCCCCCTAATCTTTCTTCCCTCCCTCCACCCTGCACAGAAGGCAGTTTTAGACTTTAAATTTTTTTCCATGGTATTGATCTAAGCTGAATGTGGTAAGAGAGAAAACATATCATTAAAGGAAGAAACATAAAGAAATAGAGATAAAAAAATTACATAAGATAATGTTTTTTTTTTTTTAAATTGAAGGCAATTTTCTTTGCTCTTTGTTCGAACTCCACAATTCTTTCTCAGGATATAGATGGTATCCTCCAACATAGATACCCAAAGACTGTGCATTATTGTTTCACTGATGGAGCGAGCAAGCACATTAAAGTTCATCATCACACCTATGTTGTTGTTAGGGTGTACAATGTTCTCCTGGTTCTGCTCAACTCACTCAGCATCAGTTCAAACAAGTCTTTCCAGGCTTCCCTGAATTTCCATCCCTCCTTGTTTCTAATAGAACAATACTGTTCTATCACATACATTTATCACAGTATGTTAAACCATTCCCCAATTGAAGGACAGTCACTTAATTTCCAGTTTTTTGCCATCCCAAAAAGGACTGCTATGAATATTTTTTACAAGTGATAATTTTACCCTTTTCATCATCTATTCAGGGTATAGACCCGGTAATGGTGTTGCTGGATCAAAGGGCATGTACATTTTTGTTGTCCTTTCGGCATAATTCCAAATTGCTCTCCAGAAAGTTTGGATGAGTTCACAGCTCCACCAACAATGTATTAGTGTCCCAGATTTCCCACATCCCTTCCAACACTGATCATTTTCCTTTCTGGTCATATTGACCAATTTGAGAGGTGTGAGGTGGTACCTCAGAGATGCTTTCATTTGCATTTCTCTATTAATTAGTAATTCAGAGCAATTTTTTCTTATGAATATGAATTACTTTAATTTCCTCATCTGTAAATTGCCTTTGCATATCTTTGAACATTTGTCAATTGGGAAATGGCTTGATATTTTGAAAATTTGACTCAGTTATCTTTATATTTTATAAATGAGTCCTTGGTCAGTAATACTAGTTGTAAAAATTGTTTCCCAATTTTCTACTTGTCTTTTGATCTTTGTCACAGTGGTCACCAAGATCTTTATCTGTGAAAAAGCTTTCCATTTATTGTAATCAAAATTGTAGAGTTTATTTTTAATGATAATCTCTATTATTTCCTTGGTCATAAACTGCTTCCTTTCCCATGGATCTGACAGGCAATATATTCTTTGATCTCCTAGTTTGATTGAATTGTTTTATTTTATGTCTAAATCCTATATCCATTTTGTTCTTTTCTTTGTATAGGGTGTGAGGTGTTGGTCTAATAAAAAGTTTCTTTCATACTAACTTCCAATTTCCCAACAGTTTTTTTATTGAAGAGAGAGTTTATATCCCAATAGCTGGACCCTTTGGGTTGATCAAACAGCAGATTATTAGAACCATTTCCTGATATTTATCTAGTCTATTCCACCAATCCTCCACTCTATGTCTTACCCAGTACCAGATTGTTTTGATGACTGATGCTTAATAATACAATTTTACTTCTGGTGGAGCTAAGCCTCCTTCTTTTACACTTTTTTCCATTAAATTCCTGGAGATTCTCAATTTTCATTTCTCCATTTGATTAACTTGCTTTTTTTCAAACTCATTAAAATATTTTTTTTGAAATTTTGATTGGTAGGGAAGTAAACAAATAGTTTAATTTTGTGAGAATTGACATTTTTATAATATTAGCTCAGCCTATCCATGAGCAGTTTATATTTGTTCAGTTATTTAAATCTGATTTTATTTGTGTGAGAAGTGTTTTGTAATTGTTTACAAAAAGTTTCTGAGTCTGCCTTGGCAGGTAGTCTCCTAGATATATTATATTGACTGAGGTTACTTTAAATGGGATTTACCTTTCTAGCACTTTCTGTTGCATCTTCTTAGTCATATATAGAAATTCTGAGGATTTATGACAGTTTATTTTATATCCTGTGACTTTGCTAGAGTTGCTAAATATTTCTAGTAGTTTTTTAGATGATTTATTGGGATTCTCTAGGTATACCATCATGTCATCTACAAGAGTTTTGTAGATTCCTTCCCAGTTCTAATTCCTTCAATTTCTTTTTCTTCTCTTATTGCTGAAGCTAACATTTCTAATATGATATTGAATAGTAGTGGTAATAATGGGCATCCTTCTTTCAACCCTGATCTTAGTGGGAATTGCATATAATGCTTGTTGATGATTTCATATAGATACTGCTTATTATTCTAAGGAACAGTCCATTTATTCCTACACTATCTAGTGTTTTTAGTAGGAACGGGTGCTGTATTTTGTCAAAAACTTTTTCAGCATCTATTGACATAAGCATTTAATTTCTGATAGGTTTGTTGTTGATATAATTAATTATGCAATCAGTTGTCCTAATAATTGAACCAACCCTGCACCAGGGATAAATCCCACTTGGTCAAAATGTATTATTCTAGTGATAACTTGTTGTAATCATTTTGCTAAGATTTTATTCAAGATTTTTGCAACTATATCCATCAGGGAGATAAGTCTATAATTTTCTTTCTATGTTTTACCTCTTTCTGGATTAGGTATTAGCACCATATTGGTGTCATAGGAGTTGGAGAGTTCTGTTTTCACTTGTTTTCCCAAAGAGTTTGTCTAGAATTGGAACCAATTGTTCCTTAAATGTTTGATAGGATTAACTTGTGATTCCAACTGACCCTGGAGATTTTTTTCTTACAAAGTTCAATAATGGCTTATAGAATTTCTTTTTCTGAGATAGCACTATTTAGATTTTTAATTTCCTGTTTCTTTGTGTAAGAGTCATGTGCTTCCAAAAAGAAAGTACATACCTTTCTATCCCCACTCAATTTCCTCCATAAATTTATAAAGTCTAGATTTTCTAACAATATATTTACCTCCTTAACTTGCTCCTTGCTTTTTTTTTTTTGGTTAGATTTATCTAAATCTGAGAATGTGAGATTGAAGTCTTCCACTAGTAGGATTTTGCTGTCTATGTCTTCCTGTAACTGCTTCAAATTCTCTTCTTAGAATGAGGATGCTATTCCATTGAGTGCAAACATGTATAGTATTGAAATTACTTTGTTGACTATGGTCCCTTTTAGGAGGATATAGTTTCCTTCCTTATCACTTTTAATGTTATCTATTTTTGTAGCTACTTTGATATAAGAACTGTTAGCAAGTTTAGACTTGCTTTTTTTTCACTTTACCTGAAGCAAAATATATTTTGCTCCAAACTTTTACCTTTACTCTATATGTATCTCTCTTTTTCAAATTATTTTCTTGTAAGCAGCATATTGTACGATTCTGGATTTTAATCCACTTTGCTATTTGCTTACATTCAAGTTATCATTACCAGCTCTTTCTTGCCCTTCATGTTATCTTCCCTTTCTTTGTATTTTTCCTATTTTTTTCATTTTATCCAAATTCCCCAATATTTTATTTCTGAATTTCACTGCCTTCAGTGTGTTTGCCCTCTTATATCTAACTCCCCTCCCCCTTTCCACTTTTCCCTTTGCCCCTTCTTCCTTCACTTTCTTATGTTGTTTCCCCTTTTCTCCCCCTCCCCTTTCCCCCTTTTAATACTTGAAAGATAAGATAAATTTCTTAACTGAGTGTATGTATGTTAACTTTAAGCCAAATCTGATGAGAGTAAGATTCAGGCAGTTCTCAGCTCCCTCCCTTCTTCCCCCTCTATTGCAAGAGGCCCTTTGTACCTCTTATTGTAATGAGATTTACCCCTTCAAACTCCTCCATCCTCCCATCTCTTTACTGTCCCCCTTTTTATGGAGGTATTGTTTTTAAATCATTATACCTGAATCACAAAAAAGTCAGTAATGTCCATCACTTCTGGCAAAATATATTCTCTCTAATAGAATTACAATTATTGTGAGTTTTAAGAGTCTTTCTCCCAGTTTGGTATATAGCCAGTTTCATCTTATTGTATAGTAGTTTTTTCCTTTTTTTAATTCCCCCATTTTTTTTTTTTACCTTTTCATGTGTCTCTTGAATCTCCTGTTTGAACTCCTAATTTTCTATTATCTCTGGTCTTTTCATCATTAAAATTTGGAAGTCTCTTATTTCATTAAATGTCTATCTTTTTGCCCAGGAAGAGAAGGCTCAGTTTTGTTTATCAGGAATTCTTGGTTGCATTCCAAGATCCCGTGCTTTTTGGAATATTGCATTCCAGGCCCTTTGATCCCTTAATATTGATGGAGTCAGATCCTAAGTAATCCTTATTGTGTCTCCTTGGTATCTAAATTGTTTCTTTTTTGATGCTTTCAGGATTTTTTCTTTTATCTCATAGTTTTTCGAATTTGGTCCCAATATTCATTGTTATTTTCATTTGGGGTTCCTTTACCAGAGGGGATGGATTTATTCTATCAATAACTCTTTTGCCCTCTGGTTCCATGATATCAGGGCAGTTTTCCATCACTAAATACTGTAATATTAAATCCAGGATTTTTTTCCTTTACATTGGTTTCAGGAAGACCAATAATTCTCTCCTGGCTTTATTCTTGAGGTCAGTGGTTTTGCTGATAAAGTATTTTATATTTTCTTGTACTTTTTCTATTTTTTTTTGTTTTGCTTAACATATTCTTGTTGTCTCATGAAGTAATTAGCTTCCACTGACTCCATATTTTTTTTGAGAAGAATTTTCTTCATTTACCTTTTTGAATCTTCTTTTCCAATTGGTCAGTTCAATTTTTGAAAGACTTTTTCCATTTGACCAATTGGAGTTTTGAGAGAATTATTTTCTTTTTTCCTTTGTCCAATTATATTTTCCAAGGATATTTTCTGTTACTGCAAGTTGTTAATCTTCTCTTGGGTTTCATTTCCCAAATTTTCCAATTGATTTTTTAAATTAATTCTTATTAAAGATATTATTTGAGTTTTGCAATTTCCCTCTCTCATTTGGTTCCCTCTCCCCACCCCCACCCCCACATAAAGCACTCTGTCAGTCTTTACTTTGTTTTCCATGTTGTACCTTGATCTGACAGGTAAACTAATCCTTGATCTTCTAATTTGCTTATACTATTGTTTTTTTTTTATGTCTAAGTCCTGTAACCATTTGGATCTTATCTTGGTAAACGGTGTGAGTTGTTGGTCTAATCTAAGTTTCTACCATACTAACTTCCAATTACCCCAGCAGCTTTTATTAAAGAGGGAGTTTTTATACCAATGGCTGGACTCTTGGGGTTTATCAAACAGCAGATTACTGTAATCATCTCCTGCTTTTACACCTAGTCTATTCCACTGGTCCACCACTCTATTTCTTAGCCAATACCAAACAGTTTTGATGACTGATACTTTATAATATAATTATAGATCAGGGAGGGCTAAGCCACCTTCTTTTATGCCTTTTTTTTCATTAAGCTCCTGGCAATTCATGACTTTTTATTTCTCCATATGAATTTACTTACAATTTTTTCTTACTCATTAAAGTAATTTTTTGGAATTTTGATTGGTAGGACACTAAAAAGATAGTTTAGTTTTGGTAGAATTGTCATTTTTATTATATTAGCTCTACCTATCCATGAGCAGTTGATATTTGCCCAGTTATTTAAATCTGATTTAATTTGTGTGAGAAGTGTTTTTATAATTGTTTTCAAAAAGATTCCAAGTCTGTCTTGCCAAATAGACTACCAAGTATTTTATATTGTCTGAGGTTACTTTGAATGAGATTTCTCTTTCTAGATTTTCTGCTGTATCTTGCTAGACATATAAAGAAAAGGTGAAGATTTATGTTGGGGGCGGGGGGAAGAGGCTTGGCGGTCGCTTAGCGGGGGAAACATAATCACCTTATAAGGGAATGTTACAGAACTCGGCCCCCTCATTGAGTAAGAGTTCATGGGAGGGAGGACAGAGGGGATAAAAGTGTCTGCTGAGAGGTGGGGAGGGAGCGGGAATGTGATCACAGAAGAATAAAGACTCATTATCCACCTCAGGCGCTCTGTCTGGTTCTTCCCCCATCAAAGAGTGGGGGCCCGGAGGTACCCCGAAGACTCATCACGCGTTGGACTGGTGAGTAAGAGGACGGACTAGCATAAAGAAGCCGGCGTTGTAAATAAAAACCCGACAAGTGGCACCCGGAACAGGGACCTGATTTTGCTAGGGAACGTCTGAATCCGCTGGTCGGATTCTCCAGACAGCCTCGGTCGTTTCCGACCGGGAGGAAGGAGAGGGCGTTTACTCTCAGATATTGCCTGAAGGACATACCCCTATTGTGTTGACTATGCTTCCTTTCTCTTCCCTTTCTCCTTCTGCTCTAATCACGCTCCTTGCCGTGCTGGCCTGTCTGATTGTGCCCTGCTGCCTCCTTCTCTTTTGCCGAACGGGAACTTTCCAGTTCTGCCACCTGTTAGGATTGCAGCCTCGGCTAGTAGACAGCATGGGGGGCCGGAATAGTATTCCCGCCTTTGAGCCGGAGGAAAAAAGGGTCGTTGCAGTGCAGCTTTATAAACTCTGCGCTAAGCATGGCTGTAAATTACCTATCAAGACGTGCCGTGCTTTTGTTGAGAATATCTGGAACATCTGCCCTTGGGTGCAACATAGTGGGATCCAACCAGATAAATGGAAGGTGGTAGGGCAGCAGATGGCCTCCTATGATGACACCTGCCCGGGAAAACTGACCCCTGAGGATTTTACAGTGTATAAGATAGTGGATGCAGCCCTGCATCCCCAGAAGGTGACTTTGGCACGACCAATCAGCACTCAGGTGGGTAGCTCGTTGGCGGGATCGGATTCAGAGAGCTCAGAGGAAGAGGGAAGGCCACCCCCTCCCCTGTATCCATGGGAGGAACCTAGAAGAAACAATGGGGGAACAAGAGGCCCCCAGGGAGAAGAAAATGCCGCATGCCCCTCCTTACCGAGACAGAATGAAAAGGGGGAGGGCGATGAATGTGGCAAACTTAGAGATTCAGGGCCGGAAGTTTCCGAGAGCGGGAAGGGAGGGGTGCAAAACAGTCCTCAGGGGTGGCAGGAAGAGGGAGCGTGAGTAGGTGGGACCGGGAGGCTGCTGACGAGGAGGGAGAAGTCCGCGCTGATTGGACAGCTGCCGCGCCCCAGACTTGGCGGCCCAGCCAGGAAACAGAGGCAAAAAAATCCCCCGTGTTCCTTGTCCGCCCTTCAGAGATCCCCTCAAGGGCTCCGCCCATCCGGCCTACTTGCCACCAGTGCCTCCATAGCAATAGAGAAAGGGGGAGGAGGTGGACTGGGATGACTGGGGCCTCTACCCGGTATTTACGGACCCCCTTACCGGAGCCCGAGACTACCGCCCTGTCCCTTTTAAGATGCTTAAGGAACTTAAGGAGGGCCGTGACTAAAATACAGCCCAAGCTCCCCTTATGTAAAAAGACTGATGCAAAACCTCTTCGCTACGCACCCTTGGACCCCTGCTGACTTTGACGAAATTGCAGCCGCATGCCTGGATGCCTCCTCATATTTAGCTTTTAAGGCTCAGGCCCGCAGAGAGGCCTCTAAGCTGGCTAAATCCCGGGGTTATACTCCCCTGGATTTAGCCATTGACCTCCTGTGTGGAACTGGAGCCTATACTGACCCTGCTGTTCAGGCCCGGTATGGCCAGTTTGAGCTAGAGACTGTTAAAGAAACACATGTTGCAGCTTGGGATAAGATTGGAGCCATGAAAGGGGGGAGAGCCACACAGAAGTTGGTTGGGCTGAAGCAGAGAGCAGATCAGACACCCCTCTCATTTGTGAACGAGGTTAAAGAGACAGTGACTCGTATAATGGGAGACACCCTGGGATCTGATCTACTTATGAGACAATTGATTAAAGAGGGTCTTCGCCCCAAAGGGATCGCAGCCATTAGCAGCCTTCCCCCCGACGCTTCATTAGAAGAAATTGTTGACAAATTGCTGGACATGCCCAGCGAGGATTCAATTCAAGCCTTAGTGACTGCCTTGGAGAACCGGGAGGATAGCCTCCTGACCGCCCTTCACGGTATGCAGGTGAGACCCACCTGTTTTGGGTGCGGAAAGCCAGGGGCACCTCAAAGCACAGTGCAGGCAGCGGCCCCCCCTCCACTTCAGTTCCGACCTGTTATTCCTGTGGAAAGCCAGGTCACATAGCCAGGTTCTGCCGATCCAAAGGGAAGTCGGGAAAAGGGAAAGGGAGGGGGGCCCGGCCGCGGCCCCCCCCCCCCCCCCCCCCCGTGCTCGAAGACAGCGGCCCCATTACTGTGACTATCCCCGTGAGGGTTGACTATAGAGAAGGGACACAGCAGAGAGAGATCGGGCCTTGGGAAACCTCGATGATTCCCATCGAGCTAAATATTTTCCCAGCGCTCATCACAGGGGCTGAGAGATGTGTGGACTTAGTCACCCCATACCCAGGTCATTTTTGGTCCCAGAAGTCCCACATCCGTAAGGGTCCCAAACCCCCACCCCTTTCCCACCTTGGTAAAACAGGGCCAAGAGGTGGGAAAGGCGCTGCCCTTGCGGGCCCCTCCCGCTCATGTGAACTGGGTTCACCCGGTCAGCTCTGGGCGACCACTGTTAACCGTCACGGTGGAAAATCAGAAGCTCGAAGGGATAATTGACACTGGAGCCGATTGCTCTGTCATAAATAGGGGACAGTGGAGGCGCGAGTGGCCACTCCTACAGAGCCCTCAAGCAGTGACGGGGGTGGGGGGCAATAGATCTGCCATGAAAGCAGCACACGCCCTACGGTGGTCAGCTTTGGAAGAATCTGGACTCTTCACCCCACTGTGCCTACCCGACCTCCCTTATGCATTATGGGGTAGAGATATCTTGAGCCAGCTTAACCTGACACTTGCCACCCCCTGATAGCCTGCGGGGAAATTAATTGGGGCCACTCTAGAGATGAGCTTTTCCCCCAGAATAACATGGATTAATAAGAAACCTATTTGGGTTGAGCAGTGGCCCCTGACAAAAGAAAAGCTCATCGCCCTC